>NC_138209.1:69390289-69530289 GCF_964194415.1 Vipera berus
CTCTGAATTGTCTTAATGCCCCCCCCCCTCAGTAACCATTCTTTCGCTCCACTGTATCCCACAAGAACTGCTCATTATATTCCAGATGTATTTGCAGCATTGATGTATATAAGGGAATCCGTGATAGAAGTCCAACTAATTGTTCCAAAGCAGTCATCAATTGCCCAAAATTATCCAGGGACAAAGGTATATATCTCAAGACTCAGCCAGAAATCTGTTTTCTTTCAGTAGCAAATGCCATTTTTCTGCTAGTTAATAAGAATCATCCAGAAGCTTACCACTGTTAACAGTGATTGGAGTCTAATCTTAAGTTATCTTAAACTAAGATAATGTCCATATTCCTACAGGGTGACAGCGGAGGACCGTTGGTGTGCGAGCAACCGGCTGGACGCTGGACGTTATTTGGTTTGACTTCTTGGGGTTCGGTCTGTTTTTCCAAAGTTATGGGTCCTGGAGTTTATAGTAACGTGTCTCACTTTATTGAATGGATTGAAAGAGAAATCTACCTGCACACATTTTTGATTCGTTGATTTCGTCGGTGCCGACAAAAAAGCAATGTCTTGAGGACACCGGAACAATGAAAGCGTTGGAAGAAGCTGAAGACGTTTGATGAACTGTCGATTTTATAGGTTGCAGATGCTAAGCAACAGGGCAGGTTCAAAGAATGTGTAAATCCTTTGGTGCCGGAGGTGCTTCTGAGTAACGCTCAAATATTTTTGTAGTTATTGCTGCCTTGTTTCTTTAGCAGTTCTGCACCCACCCTTTCACTTTTCATTCACAAGAATCGACCGATTTCTAATGTTTCATGGATAAGCCTTCTGCAGAAGTATTATTTTTCTAAAACAAGGCTTTTCAAGCAGTGGTACGGGTACCCCCTGTTGTACATTGGCACCTGGCAGGTGGTACGTGACCATCCTAGAAAAGTGATAGCGGGGGAGGGGAATGAGCTGAACCGGTGGCAGCACCACAGAAGCCTGAGAGATGGCTGGAGCTGCAGGGCTGTCTGGGCTCAGCGGAAGCGCCAGGATCAGCGCCAGGCTCCAGCTGGAGCTCGGCGCTGATCCCGGCAGTTCCGCTGAGCATAGAAGAAGCGCCGATCAGCTGGAATGTTGCAGCATCTCCAGGGTCTTGTGACTTACATTCAGATGCTTGGCAACTGATTCATTTTTATGACGGTCACAGTGTCCCAGGGTCATGTGAAGTGACCAAAACCTGCTGCAACCACCCAGCAGATGGGGGGGGGACAATAAAAACCAAACACCCCACCTACCCCACCCCCGCTGCCAATCCTCAATAGAAATGCTCACAACAATGAAAACCTTGGACAGGAGGAAGAGCGCCGCCGGGCGGGCAGGCAGGTGTCTTACTCGGCTGTGGCTTGGGGGGGGCACTTTTTTCAGTGCCATTGTAACTTTGAACAGTCACTAAGCGAACTGTTGTAAGTCGAGGACTACCTGTACTTCATCACTTTTTTCCTCTTTTTTTTTTTGGTCATCACATTTTTGACACCTTGCTAGGCGACTGGTGATACTCGGATGTTGCCATATCCTAAGTGGTACAGTGGGTGAAAAGGTTGAAAAGCCCTGTTCTAAAACATAAAGAAAAGGGAAGAAAAACATTGCTAATAACAAACGGGGTGTAATAATGTAATAATAATAATAATAATAATAATAATAATAATGATAAATTAAACTGATCTTTGACCACTGAAATCTCCAATAGGCCGTTCAAATACAGGACAGTACTTGAAAGGCAATACGAAAAAGTTGCAACTGCGCAGGCATTGCAGTTCACGACCCAGACAATAATTAAGAATGCCATACAAGTAGTCCTCGACTTCCAACAGTTCATTTAGTGACTGAAGTTACAATGGCACTGAAAAATGTTCCATTATTGCTGTTTTTCACACTTATGGCCATTGCAGCATCCTCACAGCCATGTGATCAGAATTCAGATGCTTTGCAACTGACTCATATTTACGACGGTTGTAGTGTCCCACAGTCATTTTTGTGGCTTTCTGACAAGCAAAGTCAAATGGGGAGGCCAGATTCGCTTAACAACTGTGTTACTAATTTAACAACCGCAGTAGTTCAGTTAGCGTCTGTGGCAAGAAAGGTCGTAAAATGAGACAAAGCTCACTTAACTGTCTTAGAGAAATTTGTGGTTGTAATTTGAGGACTACCGCTACATGATATCTCGGAGGCATCTTCTGTGATAACAAAAGATTACCTGTGGCTATTTCTCCCTATTTTGTCAAGGTGTAGCGAACTTTTTCCACTAACATTGCAATTGCTTTCTCCAAAGATATATACAATATAGGGCCAGCTAATAGTCTACTTTGGGAATCTTTTGAACTGTGAACCACGGCTTGAATAAGTGGAAAGAAATGTCTAGGAAGTTGAGAATCAGTATTGCCACTCGAGGCTCTGCTCCTGTTGTAAGGGAATCAGGATATTTTTTTAGTGTCTAAAATGGGTTCTGTAGCTACAACAAAGCCTGGTGTGTGTGTGTGTGTGTGTGTGTGTGTGTGTGTGGTTCTCTACTGCCCCAGAATTGGTTATGTAGAGGATCCAGAGAAGACAATAAGATGACAGCATTAATTCAAGAGGGGTATGACGGTTACAGCTTTTATCCTTGCTTTTAAAGCAGCGAATAATCTTTATTCAGTTGGTGTACTTTCAATGACGCAGGCACACAGATATAATAGAAAGGAAATAAGATTTCTGCTCGGTTTTCAAATACACGGCACTAATTGCCTGCACAGCTTTTGCAGCAACGCAAATCAATTGCCTTGTATTTCTCCACAGGCTTGTTAGGTTTGGATGTGTGCTCCTTTCTTCGTCATCTACCGGGCCTTGAGTAAATTGCTGTTCTAATCTAAAAAAAAAAAAAAAAGCAACGTTTGAAACTACTTGCAGCCAGAGGGAGGGGAGAATAAAAATAACAGTAGGAGTAGAGGTCTTTGACTCCTCGTTCAAACCTCTCTGCCCCGGTCAACCTTGCTGTCCTGAGCTGAGGGACCCATGTATTTCAGTTGCAGATGAGTGGCTGAATCCCGCCTTGAGGCGTTCTGGTGGGCCCGGCCTGCATCTGCTCAGAGGTTACTCAGTTTCCCCAATGTGCAGGCCGGCCTCCTTTTATGGGCGTGGCAGTGGAACCTCTCCTGGAGGAGGAGGAGGAGCTGGACAGATCTTTAGGATCCCTCTGTTGCTCTTGCCTGATGTCTCAGTGTGAATCTCTTGGGAAATTCAGGCAAGCCTTTAAAATCAGCTCCCCCCCCCCCCGTCCTCCTCCTCCTCTTTGACCTTTACGGAAGAAAATCAGTGCTACTAGTGGCCTCATTGCTTCATCAAAGTTTCGCTTCCTGAAAAACTTTTGATTATGATAACCCCTCAAATTGAACACAAGCATAATTTAAGAATGACTGTTCACAGAGCAATCTTGAAAAATATGAAATTAACTTTTATTGACTGTAACGTATTTAATTGCAGAATGTCACGCTGCATTAGTTCAACAGGACAAAGTGTTTTGTTGCGGATTCTTGATTGCATTCTGTAGCCTACACATCTTACTAGTGTCCAACAATAGGCAGCCAGCATTGATGGTTTCCAGTTGCCCTGATACAGTTTTTCCATGGCCTAGTAAAGCTTTTCAGCCTGTTCATTGCTGACTGCACCTAGATTTTCAGGAAAGTAGTCCAAATGTAAAAGTAGAAAATGAATATTCAGTGAGATGTTGCACTTCATAGTCTACAGCGGGGGTCCCCAACCTCCAAGCCGTGGACCAGCAAGGCATGCCAGCAACTGGGCCGCACAAACAAGCAAAGCCCCTTTCACGAGATGCAGGTAGCACAAAAAAACCACACCTGCTTTGGTTTCTGGAAAAGCCTCACTCCACACAACCGGTCCCTGGTACCCAAGAGGTTGGGGACCTCTGGTCTACAGTCAGCATTAGAGGAGCCCAGATACTAAGATTCACCCCTATCTGACTTTGGTTAATCAAGGCTTTTTCACAAGACTTCTCAAGAGAGACCAGCCTTAAGTCACATTGCTGTCACACTGAGCATTCCCAATTATCAATGGCAACAGTGGCATATTTACATGTACCAAATATTTGTGCCAAGCTTATCTGAAACTCAACCAAACTTCCATTAATAGGCATGAATAAATAAGTAAATGGGTAATAAAAAGCGAAAGATGGGATTCCTGTTGAGTGCCTAGTAACACAGGTACCCAACTGAACCAAGTGCACCACTGCAGCTGGGGTTTCTCTGAGGCAATAGGACCACACCCTTTTGCCCCACTGTCTGCCAGAGGTCAGAACAGCTGTGGGTACAGGCTTGTTATCACACATTTGCAAACAGCAAGAAGCCAGAAGGCCTCCAACCCCACAGAACCAGCCCGGCTGCTAGATGCCTCAAAGTGCCAGCCATGTGACACCTTTTATCCCACTTTTAAAAAATTGACTTTTAAATGATCACAATGCAGTGCTGAGGTCTGTTGTTTCTTTTAAATGAATTAAAAACTAGGCCAAAGTGTTGACTTGTGTTGGAATTTGCAGGAGAAATGCTCTTCTTAAAACCAGTACGACCTGGGAAGGCATTGGCAAATATTAATAAGAGACTTGAGAAAGATGCCTTCGTCAAATCTTAAAAAGATTTGCTCTTTTGACCACGTTGCTAATGAAGAAGGGCTCCAAAGGAGTTTCTCCTGCAAATAACAACATACCTTTTTTCTGTTTTTGTCCCCTGCTTGCCGCTATCAAAGCGAGAGGATGAGATAGAAAATGAATTAAATCAAAATGCTTTGGCTAGGCAAGCGCCCATTCCATTCAGTCCTGAGAAATATAGCCTCGCTATATTCAGGGTTTCTGGGAGAAGATGCTGCTTCTCTTACCTTTTGCTTTTCCAAAATTGGAGGTTGAGAGACGGGGCTGCATAGTTCCTCTCCTGAGTTTGGTGTGGGTGAGCTGCCAAAACAGCCCTTTCCATTCGATGTCCTGACAAAAAGAGAGGCTGGCTCTATTATTCACTTCCACCGTGACTGGCAGGGAAGCGATGGGATACAAACGAGGAGCAACCCCCCCCTTGTTTATCTGGAATGTCGACCCTAAATGCCAGCCTGGGTTCACTCAGTCTCTCAGGTCGCCAAACCCAAAGCTTTTCATATTGTGCGAAGGTTGTGGCTTCACCCAAACTCGCCACAGGGAACCCCCCCTTGCACCCCTCCCTTAAACACTCACTGAGAGCAGGCGTGTCAAACTCGCAACGTCACGTGACGTTGCATGACATATCATGACTTTTTCCCCATTGCCGGCAATGGCGTAGGCGTGGTTTCAGTATGATGCATCCGGCCCGTGGGCCGGCAGTTTGATATGCCCAGGGGTCGGCAACCTGTAAAAGGAAAAGAGCCACTGGGAACCGGTTCCATCACGCATAAAAAAAAGTGGGAGCCGCGTGCGTGCGTCCATGCATGTGCATGCGCAAAAAATATAGCCTCGTTACATTCAGGGTTTCTGGGAGAAGATGCTGCTTCTCTTACCTTTTACTTTTCCAAAAATTGGAGGTTGAGAGAAGGGGCTGCATAGTTCCTCTCCTGAGTTTGGTGTGGGTGAGCTGCCAAAACAGCCCTTTCCATTCGATGTCCTGACAAAAAGAGAGGCTGGCTCTATTATTCACTTCCACCGTGACTGGCAGGGAAGCGATGGGATACAAACGAGGAGCAACCCCCCCTTGTTTATCTGGAATGTCGACCCTAAAGGCCAGCCTGGGTTCACTCAGTCTCTCAGGTCGCCAAACCCAAAGCTTTTCATATTGTGCGAAGGTTGTGGCTTCACCCAAACTCGCCACAGGGAAATCCCCCCTTGCACCCCTCCCTTAAACACTCACTGAGAGCAGGCGTGTCAAACTCGCAACGTCACGTGACGTTGCATGACGTATCATGACTTTTTCCCCATTGCCGGCAATGGGGTAGGCGTGGTTTCACTATGATGCATCCGGCCCGTGGGCCGGCAGTTTGACATGCCTGACTTAAGAGGTTTTGAAAATACGGTATCCACCCAGTTAGGTTTCCTCCATCTATTGGGCCAGTATCCACGTGCAGTTTGGCAACAGGTTATAAAATACGAGTAGGACAGGAAATAAAACAGACAGGTTTATGAAAGAGCATTTGGACATTTTTGTCCTCTACAGAAACGGCATTGTTATGGACTGGAATCAAGATGGAGATATGCTAGAAATTAATGCTGATCAATCCAGTGCTATTTATCTGTGGGATGCTGATACAAACACAGTTTGATGGATCCTAGCCTGAGGTCCTGTATTTATCAAATTAATGTAAGTTAGCGTAATGTAATGCAATGTGCTGTCATGTGAATACGATGCGATATGATACATAATACAATGTAATATAGTTTGAGGGCATCCTCTTGGTCGTTTGGCATGGGAGGGAAGCGGTCCATCTCACTGCCGTCTTGGGATTTCGATTACCGCATTTTTCCGTGTATAAGATGCTATTTTTTCCTGCAAACACCCTGTTCAAAAATCGGGTGCGTCTTATACAAGGGCAGTGTCTTATACACGAAAAAATAACGGTAACCTCTGCAGCCCAGGGCATGCCCATGTGCGTTCTTTACATGCCGCTGCCATGCCGCCTGGTGCAGGAGGATATCGCTGGCCCGAGATGCCGCCTGGATGGGGAGAAGGCCGGCCCGAGATGCCGCCTGGTGCTTGGAGGATCGTGCTGCCCCAAAGATGCCGCCAGTCTCACTGAAGCCATCTTCTATGACCCGTGTTTTTTTTTAGCGGCGCAGCTCGGGCTGAAGCTGCAAGAGGCCCCGGGAAGCCACCTCAGTACAGTGATTGACGGCCGAGGGGGTGGGAGGAAATAAGCCTGCAAAGCGCCGTCTGATTGGAGGAAGTCGCCTCCCTTGTGTGATGGTGGCGGGAAACACCAGTAAGCAAAGATCTTACTCTGCTAAATTTAAACTGAATGTAATCGGTTATGCAAAAGAGCATGGAAACAGAGCTGCAGAGAAACAGTTTGGGCAACCTCCCACTGAGTGTATGATCAGACAGTGGAGCAAACAGGAAAAACAACTCCTTAAGATGCCAAAACAGAAGAAGGCCTTGAGAGGAAATACAGCAAAATGGCTAGACTTGGAACGGAGGCTTAAGACTTGGATCATGGAGCAGCGCCAGAGTGGCTTCTGTGTGTCAACCAAGCTTATTCAATGTCAGGCAAGAATGTTTGCAAGCGAAATGAAGATTGTTGGATTTACAGGAAAGGCAAAATGGTGCTTTAATTTCATGGAGAACTGTTGGCCATGAGAGCACAAAAAAAGTTAGTACAGAAAATGCCACCAGTTTATGAGGAAAAAAAATCCAAGAGTTTCACTCCTATGTTATACAACTTCGGAAAAAAATATCATTACGAAGAAAGTCAGACTGGAAACATGGATGAGGTGCCTCTCAATTTTGATGTGCCTTCCAACAGAACTGTTGATACGAAAGGAATCAAAACAGGGGCAATCAAAACAAGTGGCCACGAACAGACACACGATACCGCTGTCCTTTCATGCTGTGCAGATGGTACTAAGCTGCCTCCTGTGCTTATCTTTAAGAGGAAAACGTATCCTAAAGAAACCGTACCACCTGGCATTATTGTTCGAGCGCACGAGAAGGGATGGATGAACGAAGACATTATGGCCATTTGGTTTGCAAAGGTTTGGTCCAGAAGACCTGGAGGCCTCTTTTTAAAGAAGCCAGCTCTACTTATTTATGATCATTTCCGAGCACCTTTAAACGAAAAGATAAAAAGGATTGCATTGGATTTGTGAACACAGCTAGCAGTTATTCCTGGTGGACTCAACAGGTCAGCTACAGCCACTGGATGTTTCAATTAACAAGCCATTGAAAGCCCTGATGAGAGAAGAATGGAGTAGATGGGTTGAAAAAGCAGGTGATAACTTGACACTGACAGGAAGAGTGAAAAAACTAACCACTGGAAGAGTGAAAAAACCAACCGTTACTGAGGTTTGGGATTGGGTTCTAAACTCGCGGTATGGTGTCAAGAAAGAGGCTATTGTGAAGTCCTTCAAGAATTGTGGAATCAGCAATGCCCTGGACGGAACGGAGGATTATCTCATCTATATAGAGACAATGACTCGGTAGAAAGCGATGCAGCAGAAGTTGAAGAAAGTCATATGTTTGAAAGTGAGGAAGAACAAAGCAGTGTTTCAACAGAGGCTGAGTAAAGAGCACACCACCCCTGCTGGACGTTGTACCAATGTTGTGGATGGCCCTGTGCATGGCCACTTGTTCTGATTGCCACTAATGATGTGGCCTGTTGTGATAGCAAATGCTCTGCATGGCCACTTGTTTTACTGCCACTAAAGATGTGGTCTATTTTCATTGTTTTGATTACCAATAAAATAGAAAATATACGCAAAACTAAAGATGCGGTTTGTTTAATATTTAAAATGTTGATTTCTGAATTTTTGTTTAGAAAAGTGGGGGGCATCTTATACAAGAGAGGGTCTTATAGATGGAAAAATACAGTATTCACCATATGGAGTAGATGACCTGGAAGCTGGCATCTTCAGAGTGTGACTATGTTGGAATTTGCAGGAGAAATGCTCTTCTTAAAACCAGTACGACCTGGGAAGGCATTGGCAAATATTAATAAGAGACTTGAGAAAGATGCCTTCGTCAAATCTTAAAAAGATTTGCTCTTTTGACCACGTTGCTAATGAAGAAGGGCTCCAAAGGAGTTTCTCCTGCAAATAACAACATACCTTTTTTCTGTTTTTGTCCCCTGCTCGCCGCTATCCAAGCGAGAGGATGAGATAGAAAATGAATTAAATCAAAATGCTTTGGCTAGGCAAGCGCCCATTCCATTCAGTCCTGAGAAATATAGCCTCGCTATATTCAGGGTTTCTGGGAGAAGATGCTGCTTCTCTTACCTTTTGCTTTTCCAAAATTGGAGGTTGAGGGACGGGGCTGCATAGTTCCTCTCCCGAGTTTGGTGTGGGTGAGCTGCCAAAACAGCCCTTTCCATTCGATGTCCTGAGAAAGAGAGAGGCTGGCTCTATTATTCACTTCCACCGTGACTGGCAGGGAAGCGATGGGATACAAACGAGGAGCAACCCCCCCCCTTGTTTATCTGGAATGTCGACCCTAAAGGCCAGCCTGGGTTCACTCAGTCTCTCAGGTCGCCAAACCCAAAGCTTTTCATATTGTGCGAAGGTTGTGGCTTCACCCAAACTCGCCACAGGGAACCCCCCCCTTGCACCCCTCCCTTAAACACTCACTGAGAGCAGGCGTGTCAAACTCGCAACGTCACGTGACGTTGCATGACGTATCATGACTTTTTCCCCATTGCCGGCAATAGGGTAGGCGTGGTTTCACTATGATGCATCCGGCCCGTGGGCCGGCAGTTTGACATGCCTGACTTAAGAGGTTTTGAAAATACGGTATCCACCCAGTTAGGTTTCCTCCATCTATTGGGCCAGTATCCACGTGCAGTTTGGCAACAGGTTATAAAATACGAGTAGGACAGGAAATAAAACAGACAGGTTTATGAAAGAGCATTTGGACATTTTTGTCCTCTACAGAAACTGCATTGTTATGGACTGGAATCAAGATGGAGATATGCTAAAAATTAATGCTGATCAATCCAGTGCTATTTATCTGTGGGATGCTGATACAAACACAGTTTGATGGATCCTAGCCTGAGGTCCTGTATTTATCAAATTAATGTAAGTTAGCGTAATGTAATGCAATGTGCTGTCATGTGAATACGATGCGATATGATACATAATACAATGTAATATAGTTCGAGGGCATCCTCTTGGTCGTTTGGCATGGGAGGGAAGCGGTCCATCTCACTGCCGTCTTGGGATTTCGATTACCGCATTTTTGCGTGTATAAGATGCTATTTTTTCCTGCAAACACCCTGTTCAAAAATCGGGTGCGTCTTATACAAGGGCAGTGTCTTATACACGAAAAAATAACGGTAACCTCTGCAGCCCAGGGCATGCCCATGTGCGTTCTTTACATGCCGCTGCCATGCCGCCTGGTGCAGGAGGATATCGCTGGCCCGAGATGCCGCCTGGATGGGGAGAAGGCCGGCCCGAGATGCCGCCTGGTGCTTGGAGGATCGCGCTGCCCCAAAGATGCCGCCAGTCTCACTGAAGCCATCTTCTATGACCCGTGTTTTTTTTTAGCGGCGCAGCTCGGGCTGAAGCTGCAAGAGGCCCCGGGAAGCCACCTCAGTACAGTGATTGACGGCCGAGGGGGTGGGAGGAAATAAGCCCGCAAAGCGCCGTCTGATTGGAGGAAGTCGCCTCCCTTGTGTGATGGTGGCGGGAAACACCAGTAAGCAAAGATCTTACTCTGCTAAATTTAAACTGAATGTAATCGGTTATGCAAAAGAGCATGGAAACAGAGCTGCAGAGAAACAGTTTGGGCAACCTCCCACTGAGTGTATGATCAGACAGTGGAGCAAACAGGAAAAACAACTCCTTAAGATGCCAAAACAGAAGAAGGCCTTGAGAGGAAATACAGCAAAATGGCTAGACTTGGAACGGAGGCTTAAGACTTGGATCATGGAGCAGCGCCAGAGTGGCTTCTGTGTGTCAACCAAGCTTATTCAATGTCAGGCAAGAATGTTTGCAAGCGAGATGAAGATTGTTGGATTTACAGGAAAGGCAAAATGGTGCTTTAATTTCATGGAGAACTGTTGGCCATGAGAGCACAAAAAAAGTTAGTACAGAAAATGCCACCAGTTTATGAGGAAAAAAAATCCAAGAGTTTCACTCCTATGTTATACAACTTCGGAAAAAAATATCATTACGAAGAAAGTCAGACTGGAAACATGGATGAGGTGCCTCTCAATTTTGATGTGCCTTCCAACAGAACTGTTGATACGAAAGGAATCAAAACAGGGGCAATCAAAACAAGTGGCCACGAACAGACACACGATACCGCTGTCCTTTCATGCTGTGCAGATGGTACTAAGCTGCCTCCTGTGCTTATCTTTAAGAGGAAAACGTATCCTAAAGAAACCGTACCACCTGGCATTATTGTTCGAGCGCACGAGAAGGGATGGATGAACGAAGACATTATGGCCATTTGGTTTGCAAAGGTTTGGTCCAGAAGACCTGGAGGCCTCTTTTTAAAGAAGCCAGCTCTACTTATTTATGATCGTTTCCGAGCACCTTTAAACGAAAAGATAAAAAGGATTGCATTGGATTTGTGAACACAGCTAGCAGTTATTCCTGGTGGACTTAACAGGTCAGCTACAGCCACTGGATGTTTCAATTAACAAGCCATTGAAAGCCCTGATGAGAGAAGAATGGAGTAGATGGGTTGAAAAAGCAGGTGATAACTTGACACTGACAGGAAGAGTGAAAAAACTAACCACTGGAAGAGTGAAAAAACCAACCGTTACTGAGGTTTGGGATTGGGTTCTAAACTCGCGGTATGGTGTCAAGAAAGAGGCTATTGTGAAGTCCTTCAAGAATTGTGGAATCAGCAATGCCCTGGACGGAACGGAGGATTATCTCATCTATATAGAGACAATGACTCGGTAGAAAGCGATGCAGCAGAAGTTGAAGAAAGTCATATGTTTGAAAGTGAGGAAGAACAAAGCAGTGTTTCAACAGAGGCTGAGTAAAGAGCACACCACCCCTGCTGGACGTTGTACCAATGTTGTGGATGGCCCTGTGCATGGCCACTTGTTCTGATTGCCACTAATGATGTGGCCTGTTGTGATAGCAAATGCTCTGCATGGCCACTTGTTTTACTGCCACTAAAGATGTGGTCTATTTTCATTGTTTTGATTACCAATAAAATAGAAAATATACGCAAAACTAAAGATGCGGTTTGTTTAATATTTAAAATGTTGATTTCTGAATTTTTGTTTAGAAAAGTGGGGGCATCTTATACAAGAGAGGGTCTTATAGATGGAAAAATACAGTATTCACCATATGGAGTAGATGACCTGGAAGCTGGCATCTTCAGAGTGTGACTATGTTGGAATTTGCAGGAGAAATGCTCTTCTTAAAACCAGTACGACCTGGGAAGGCATTGGCAAATATTAATAAGAGACTTGAGAAAGATGCCTTCGTCAAATCTTAAAAAGATTTGCTCTTTTGACCACGTTGCTAATGAAGAAGGGCTCCAAAGGAGTTTCTCCTGCAAATAACAACATACCTTTTTTCTGTTTTTGTCCCCTGCTCGCCGCTATCCAAGCGAGAGGATGAGATAGAAAATGAATTAAATCAAAATGCTTTGGCTAGGCAAGCGCCCATTCCATTCAGTCCTGAGAAATATAGCCTCGCTATATTCAGGGTTTCTGGGAGAAGATGCTGCTTCTCTTACCTTTTGCTTTTCCAAAATTGGAGGTTGAGGGACGGGGCTGCATAGTTCCTCTCCCGAGTTTGGTGTGGGTGAGCTGCCAAAACAGCCCTTTCCATTCGATGTCCTGAGAAAGAGAGAGGCTGGCTCTATTATTCACTTCCACCGTGACTGGCAGGGAAGCGATGGGATACAAACGAGGAGCAAACCCCCCCCTTGTTTATCTGGAATGTCGACCCTAAAGGCCAGCCTGGGTTCACTCAGTCTCTCAGGTCGCCAAACCCAAAGCTTTTCATATTGTGCGAAGGTTGTGGCTTCACCCAAACTCGCCACAGGGAACCCCCCCCCTTGCACCCCTCCCTTAAACACTCACTGAGAGCAGGCGTGTCAAACTCGCAACGTCACGTGACGTTGCATGACGTATCATGACTTTTTCCCCATTGCCGGCAATGGGGTAGGCGTGGTTTCACTATGATGCATCCGGCCCGTGGGCCGGCAGTTTGACATGCCTGACTTAAGAGGTTTTGAAAATACGGTATCCACCCAGTTAGGTTTCCTCCATCTATTGGGCCAGTATCCACGTGCAGTTTGGCAACAGGTTATAAAATACGAGTAGGACAGGAAATAAAACAGACAGGTTTATGAAAGAGCATTTGGACATTTTTGTCCTCTACAGAAACGGCATTGTTATGGACTGGAATCAAGATGGAGATATGCTAGAAATTAATGCTGATCAATCCAGTGCTATTTATCTGTGGGATGCTGATACAAACACAGTTTGATGGATCCTAGCCTGAGGTCCTGTATTTATCAAATTAATGTAAGTTAGCGTAATGTAATGCAATGTGCTGTCATGTGAATACGATGCGATATGATACATAATACAATGTAATATAGTTCGAGGGCATCCTCTTGGTCGTTTGGCATGGGAGGGAAGCGGTCCATCTCACTGCCGTCTTGGGATTTCGATTACCGCATTTTTCCGTGTATAAGATGCTATTTTTTCCTGCAAACACCCTGTTCAAAAATCGGGTGCGTCTTATACAAGGGCAGTGTCTTATACACGAAAAAATAACGGTAACCTCTGCAGCCCAGGGCATGCCCATGTGCGTTCTTTACATGCCGCTGCCATGCCGCCTGGTGCAGGAGGATATCGCTGGCCCGAGATGCCGCCTGGATGGGGAGAAGGCCGGCCCGAGATGCCGCCTGGTGCTTGGAGGATCGCGCTGCCCCAAAGATGCCGCCAGTCTCACTGAAGCCATCTTCTATGACCCGTGTTTTTTTTTAGCGGCGCAGCTCGGGCTGAAGCTGCAAGAGGCCCCGGGAAGCCACCTCAGTACAGTGATTGACGGCCGAGGGGGTGGGAGGAAATAAGCCTGCAAAGCGCCGTCTGATTGGAGGAAGTCGCCTCCCTTGTGTGATGGTGGCGGGAAACACCAGTAAGCAAAGATCTTACTCTGCTAAATTTAAACTGAATGTAATCGGTTATGCAAAAGAGCATGGAAACAGAGCTGCAGAGAAACAGTTTGGGCAACCTCCCACTGAGTGTATGATCAGACAGTGGAGCAAACAGGAAAAACAACTCCTTAAGATGCCAAAACAGAAGAAGGCCTTGAGAGGAAATACAGCAAAATGGCTAGACTTGGAACGGAGGCTTAAGACTTGGATCATGGAGCAGCGCCAGAGTGGCTTCTGTGTGTCAACCAAGCTTATTCAATGTCAGGCAAGAATGTTTGCAAGCGAAATGAAGATTGTTGGATTTACAGGAAAGGCAAAATGGTGCTTTAATTTCATGGAGAACTGTTGGCCATGAGAGCACAAAAAAAGTTAGTACAGAAAATGCCACCAGTTTATGAGGAAAAAAAATCCAAGAGTTTCACTCCTATGTTATACAACTTCGGAAAAAAATATCATTACGAAGAAAGTCAGACTGGAAACATGGATGAGGTGCCTCTCAATTTTGATGTGCCTTCCAACAGAACTGTTGATACGAAAGGAATCAAAACAGGGGCAATCAAAACAAGTGGCCACGAACAGACACACGATACCGCTGTCCTTTCATGCTGTGCAGATGGTACTAAGCTGCCTCCTGTGCTTATCTTTAAGAGGAAAACGTATCCTAAAGAAACCGTACCACCTGGCATTATTGTTCGAGCGCACGAGAAGGGATGGATGAACGAAGACATTATGGCCATTTGGTTTGCAAAGGTTTGGTCCAGAAGACCTGGAGGCCTCTTTTTAAAGAAGCCAGCTCTACTTATTTATGATCATTTCCGAGCACCTTTAAACGAAAAGATAAAAAGGATTGCATTGGATTTGTGAACACAGCTAGCAGTTATTCCTGGTGGACTCAACAGGTCAGCTACAGCCACTGGATGTTTCAATTAACAAGCCATTGAAAGCCCTGATGAGAGAAGAATGGAGTAGATGGGTTGAAAAAGCAGGTGATAACTTGACACTGACAGGAAGAGTGAAAAAACTAACCACTGGAAGAGTGAAAAAACCAACCGTTACTGAGGTTTGGGATTGGGTTCTAAACTCGCGGTATGGTGTCAAGAAAGAGGCTATTGTGAAGTCCTTCAAGAATTGTGGAATCAGCAATGCCCTGGACGGAACGGAGGATTATCTCATCTATATAGAGACAATGACTCGGTAGAAAGCGATGCAGCAGAAGTTGAAGAAAGTCATATGTTTGAAAGTGAGGAAGAACAAAGCAGTGTTTCAACAGAGGCTGAGTAAAGAGCACACCACCCCTGCTGGACGTTGTACCAATGTTGTGGATGGCCCTGTGCATGGCCACTTGTTCTGATTGCCACTAATGATGTGGCCTGTTGTGATAGCAAATGCTCTGCATGGCCACTTGTTTTACTGCCACTAAAGATGTGGTCTATTTTCATTGTTTTGATTACCAATAAAATAGAAAATATACGCAAAACTAAAGATGCGGTTTGTTTAATATTTAAAATGTTGATTTCTGAATTTTTGTTTAGAAAAGTGGGGGGCATCTTATACAAGAGAGGGTCTTATAGATGGAAAAATACAGTATTCACCATATGGAGTAGATGACCTGGAAGCTGGCATCTTCAGAGTGTGACTATGTTGGAATTTGCAGGAGAAATGCTCTTCTTAAAACCAGTACGACCTGGGAAGGCATTGGCAAATATTAATAAGAGACTTGAGAAAGATGCCTTCGTCAAATCTTAAAAAGATTTGCTCTTTTGACCACGTTGCTAATGAAGAAGGGCTCCAAAGGAGTTTCTCCTGCAAATAACAACATACCTTTTTTCTGTTTTTGTCCCCTGCTTGCCGCTATCCAAGCGAGAGGATGAGATAGAAAATGAATTAAATCAAAATGCTTTGGCTAGGCAAGCGCCCATTCCATTCAGTCCTGAGAAATATAGCCTCGCTATATTCAGGGTTTCTGGGAGAAGATGCTGCTTCTCTTACCTTTTGCTTTTCCAAAATTGGAGGTTGAGGGACGGGGCTGCATAGTTCCTCTCCCGAGTTTGGTGTGGGTGAGCTGCCAAAACAGCCCTTTCCATTCGATGTCCTGAGAAAGAGAGAGGCTGGCTCTATTATTCACTTCCACCGTGACTGGCAGGGAAGCGATGGGATACAAACGAGGAGCAAACCCCCCCCTTGTTTATCTGGAATGTCGACCCTAAAGGCCAGCCTGGGTTCACTCAGTCTCTCAGGTCGCCAAACCCAAAGCTTTTCATATTGTGCGAAGGTTGTGGCTTCACCCAAACTCGCCACAGGGAACCCCCCCCTTGCACCCCTCCCTTAAACACTCACTGAGAGCAGGCGTGTCAAACTCGCAACGTCACGTGACGTTGCATGACGTATCATGACTTTTTCCCCATTGCCGGCAATAGGGTAGGCGTGGTTTCACTATGATGCATCCGGCCCGTGGGCCGGCAGTTTGACATGCCTGACTTAAGAGGTTTTGAAAATACGGTATCCACCCAGTTAGGTTTCCTCCATCTATTGGGCCAGTATCCACGTGCAGTTTGGCAACAGGTTATAAAATACGAGTAGGACAGGAAATAAAACAGACAGGTTTATGAAAGAGCATTTGGACATTTTTGTCCTCTACAGAAACTGCATTGTTATGGACTGGAATCAAGATGGAGATATGCTAAAAATTAATGCTGATCAATCCAGTGCTATTTATCTGTGGGATGCTGATACAAACACAGTTTGATGGATCCTAGCCTGAGGTCCTGTATTTATCAAATTAATGTAAGTTAGCGTAATGTAATGCAATGTGCTGTCATGTGAATACGATGCGATATGATACATAATACAATGTAATATAGTTCGAGGGCATCCTCTTGGTCGTTTGGCATGGGAGGGAAGCGGTCCATCTCACTGCCGTCTTGGGATTTCGATTACCGCATTTTTGCGTGTATAAGATGCTATTTTTTCCTGCAAACACCCTGTTCAAAAATCGGGTGCGTCTTATACAAGGGCAGTGTCTTATACACGAAAAAATAACGGTAACCTCTGCAGCCCAGGGCATGCCCATGTGCGTTCTTTACATGCCGCTGCCATGCCGCCTGGTGCAGGAGGATATCGCTGGCCCGAGATGCCGCCTGGATGGGGAGAAGGCCGGCCCGAGATGCCGCCTGGTGCTTGGAGGATCGCGCTGCCCCAAAGATGCCGCCAGTCTCACTGAAGCCATCTTCTATGACCCGTGTTTTTTTTTAGCGGCGCAGCTCGGGCTGAAGCTGCAAGAGGCCCCGGGAAGCCACCTCAGTACAGTGATTGACGGCCGAGGGGGTGGGAGGAAATAAGCCCGCAAAGCGCCGTCTGATTGGAGGAAGTCGCCTCCCTTGTGTGATGGTGGCGGGAAACACCAGTAAGCAAAGATCTTACTCTGCTAAATTTAAACTGAATGTAATCGGTTATGCAAAAGAGCATGGAAACAGAGCTGCAGAGAAACAGTTTGGGCAACCTCCCACTGAGTGTATGATCAGACAGTGGAGCAAACAGGAAAAACAACTCCTTAAGATGCCAAAACAGAAGAAGGCCTTGAGAGGAAATACAGCAAAATGGCTAGACTTGGAACGGAGGCTTAAGACTTGGATCATGGAGCAGCGCCAGAGTGGCTTCTGTGTGTCAACCAAGCTTATTCAATGTCAGGCAAGAATGTTTGCAAGCGAGATGAAGATTGTTGGATTTACAGGAAAGGCAAAATGGTGCTTTAATTTCATGGAGAACTGTTGGCCATGAGAGCACAAAAAAAGTTAGTACAGAAAATGCCACCAGTTTATGAGGAAAAAAAATCCAAGAGTTTCACTCCTATGTTATACAACTTCGGAAAAAAATATCATTACGAAGAAAGTCAGACTGGAAACATGGATGAGGTGCCTCTCAATTTTGATGTGCCTTCCAACAGAACTGTTGATACGAAAGGAATCAAAACAGGGGCAATCAAAACAAGTGGCCACGAACAGACACACGATACCGCTGTCCTTTCATGCTGTGCAGATGGTACTAAGCTGCCTCCTGTGCTTATCTTTAAGAGGAAAACGTATCCTAAAGAAACCGTACCACCTGGCATTATTGTTCGAGCGCACGAGAAGGGATGGATGAACGAAGACATTATGGCCATTTGGTTTGCAAAGGTTTGGTCCAGAAGACCTGGAGGCCTCTTTTTAAAGAAGCCAGCTCTACTTATTTATGATCGTTTCCGAGCACCTTTAAACGAAAAGATAAAAAGGATTGCATTGGATTTGTGAACACAGCTAGCAGTTATTCCTGGTGGACTTAACAGGTCAGCTACAGCCACTGGATGTTTCAATTAACAAGCCATTGAAAGCCCTGATGAGAGAAGAATGGAGTAGATGGGTTGAAAAAGCAGGTGATAACTTGACACTGACAGGAAGAGTGAAAAAACTAACCACTGGAAGAGTGAAAAAACCAACCGTTACTGAGGTTTGGGATTGGGTTCTAAACTCGCGGTATGGTGTCAAGAAAGAGGCTATTGTGAAGTCCTTCAAGAATTGTGGAATCAGCAATGCCCTGGACGGAACGGAGGATTATCTCATCTATATAGAGACAATGACTCGGTAGAAAGCGATGCAGCAGAAGTTGAAGAAAGTCATATGTTTGAAAGTGAGGAAGAACAAAGCAGTGTTTCAACAGAGGCTGAGTAAAGAGCACACCACCCCTGCTGGACGTTGTACCAATGTTGTGGATGGCCCTGTGCATGGCCACTTGTTCTGATTGCCACTAATGATGTGGCCTGTTGTGATAGCAAATGCTCTGCATGGCCACTTGTTTTACTGCCACTAAAGATGTGGTCTATTTTCATTGTTTTGATTACCAATAAAATAGAAAATATACGCAAAACTAAAGATGCGGTTTGTTTAATATTTAAAATGTTGATTTCTGAATTTTTGTTTAGAAAAGTGGGGGGCATCTTATACAAGAGAGGGTCTTATAGATGGAAAAATACAGTATTCACCATGTGGAGTAGATGACCTGGAAGCTGGCATCTTCAGAGTGTGACTATGTTGGAATTTGCAGGAGAAATGCTCTTCTTAAAACCAGTACGACCTGGGAAGGCATTGGCAAATATTAATAAGAGACTTGAGAAAGATGCCTTCGTCAAATCTTAAAAAGATTTGCTCTTTTGACCACGTTGCTAATGAAGAAGGGCTCCAAAGGAGTTTCTCCTGCAAATAACAACATACCTTTTTTCTGTTTTTGTCCCCTGCTCGCCGCTATCAAAGCGAGAGGATGAGATAGAAAATGAATTAAATCAAAATGCTTTGGCTAGGCAAGCGCCCATTCCATTCAGTCCTGAGAAATATAGCCTCGCTATATTCAGGGTTTCTGGGAGAAGATGCTGCTTCTCTTACCTTTTGCTTTTCCAAAATTGGAGGTTGAGGGACGGGGCTGCATAGTTCCTCTCCCGAGTTTGGTGTGGGTGAGCTGCCAAAACAGCCCTTTCCATTCGATGTCCTGAGAAAGAGAGAGGCTGGCTCTATTATTCACTTCCACCGTGACTGGCAGGGAAGCGATGGGATACAAACGAGGAGCAAACCCCCCCCTTGTTTATCTGGAATGTCGACCCTAAAGGCCAGCCTGGGTTCACTCAGTCTCTCAGGTCGCCAAACCCAAAGCTTTTCATATTGTGCGAAGGTTGTGGCTTCACCCAAACTCGCCACAGGGAACCCCCCCCCTTGCACCCCTCCCTTAAACACTCACTGAGAGCAGGCGTGTCAAACTCGCAACGTCACGTGACGTTGCATGACGTATCATGACTTTTTCCCCATTGCCGGCAATGGGGTAGGCGTGGTTTCACTATGATGCATCCGGCCCGTGGGCCGGCAGTTTGACATGCCTGACTTAAGAGGTTTTGAAAATACGGTATCCACCCAGTTAGGTTTCCTCCATCTATTGGGCCAGTATCCACGTGCAGTTTGGCAACAGGTTATAAAATACGAGTAGGACAGGAAATAAAACAGACAGGTTTATGAAAGAGCATTTGGACATTTTTGTCCTCTACAGTAACTGCATTGTTATGGACTGGAATCAAGATGGAGATATGCTAGAAATTAATGCTGATCAATCCAGTGCTATTTATCTGTGGGATGCTGATACAAACACAGTTTGATGGATCCTAGCCTGAGGTCCTGTATTTATCAAATTAATGTAAGTTAGCGTAATGTAATGCAATGTGCTGTCATGTGAATACGATGCGATATGATACATAATACAATGTAATATAGTTTGAGGGCATCCTCTTGGTCGTTTGGCATGGGAGGGAAGCGGTCCATCTCACTGCCGTCTTGGGATTTCGATTACCGCATTTTTCCGTGTATAAGATGCTATTTTTTCCTGCAAACACCCTGTTCAAAAATCGGGTGCGTCTTATACAAGGGCAGTGTCTTATACACGAAAAAATAACGGTAACCTCTGCAGCCCAGGGCATGCCCATGTGCGTTCTTTACATGCCGCTGCCATGCCGCCTGGTGCAGGAGGATATCGCTGGCCCGAGATGCCGCCTGGATGGGGAGAAGGCCGGCCCGAGATGCCGCCTGGTGCTTGGAGGATCGTGCTGCCCCAAAGATGCCGCCAGTCTCACTGAAGCCATCTTCTATGACCCGTGTTTTTTTTTAGCGGCGCAGCTCGGGCTGAAGCTGCAAGAGGCCCCGGGAAGCCACCTCAGTACAGTGATTGACGGCCGAGGGGGTGGGAGGAAATAAGCCTGCAAAGCGCCGTCTGATTGGAGGAAGTCGCCTCCCTTGTGTGATGGTGGCGGGAAACACCAGTAAGCAAAGATCTTACTCTGCTAAATTTAAACTGAATGTAATCGGTTATGCAAAAGAGCATGGAAACAGAGCTGCAGAGAAACAGTTTGGGCAACCTCCCACTGAGTGTATGATCAGACAGTGGAGCAAACAGGAAAAACAACTCCTTAAGATGCCAAAACAGAAGAAGGCCTTGAGAGGAAATACAGCAAAATGGCTAGACTTGGAACGGAGGCTTAAGACTTGGATCATGGAGCAGCGCCAGAGTGGCTTCTGTGTGTCAACCAAGCTTATTCAATGTCAGGCAAGAATGTTTGCAAGCGAGATGAAGATTGTTGGATTTACAGGAAAGGCAAAATGGTGCTTTAATTTCATGGAGAACTGTTGGCCATGAGAGCACAAAAAAAGTTAGTACAGAAAATGCCACCAGTTTATGAGGAAAAAAAATCCAAGAGTTTCACTCCTATGTTATACAACTTCGGAAAAAAATATCATTACGAAGAAAGTCAGACTGGAAACATGGATGAGGTGCCTCTCAATTTTGATGTGCCTTCCAACAGAACTGTTGATACGAAAGGAATCAAAACGGGCAATCAAAACAAGTGGCCACGAACAGACACACGATACCGCTGTCCTTTCATGCTGTGCAGATGGTACTAAGCTGCCTCCTGTGCTTATCTTTAAGAGGAAAACGTATCCTAAAGAAACCGTACCACCTGGCATTATTGTTCGAGCGCACGAGAAGGGATGGATGAACGAAGACATTATGGCCATTTGGTTTGCAAAGGTTTGGTCCAGAAGACCTGGAGGCCTCTTTTTAAAGAAGCCAGCTCTACTTATTTATGATCATTTCCGAGCACCTTTAAACGAAAAGATAAAAAGGATTGCATTGGATTTGTGAACACAGCTAGCAGTTATTCCTGGTGGACTCAACAGGTCAGCTACAGCCACTGGATGTTTCAATTAACAAGCCATTGAAAGCCCTGATGAGAGAAGAATGGAGTAGATGGGTTGAAAAAGCAGGTGATAACTTGACACTGACAGGAAGAGTGAAAAAACTAACCACTGGAAGAGTGAAAAAACCAACCGTTACTGAGGTTTGGGATTGGGTTCTAAACTCGCGGTATGGTGTCAAGAAAGAGGCTATTGTGAAGTCCTTCAAGAATTGTGGAATCAGCAATGCCCTGGACGGAACGGAGGATTATCTCATCTATATAGAGACAATGACTCGGTAGAAAGCGATGCAGCAGAAGTTGAAGAAAGTCATATGTTTGAAAGTGAGGAAGAACAAAGCAGTGTTTCAACAGAGGCTGAGTAAAGAGCACACCACCCCTGCTGGACGTTGTACCAATGTTGTGGATGGCCCTGTGCATGGCCACTTGTTCTGATTGCCACTAATGATGTGGCCTGTTGTGATAGCAAATGCTCTGCATGGCCACTTGTTTTACTGCCACTAAAGATGTGGTCTATTTTCATTGTTTTGATTACCAATAAAATAGAAAATATACGCAAAACTAAAGATGCGGTTTGTTTAATATTTAAAATGTTGATTTCTGAATTTTTGTTTAGAAAAGTGGGGGGCATCTTATACAAGAGAGGGTCTTATAGATGGAAAAATACAGTATTCACCATATGGAGTAGATGACCTGGAAGCTGGCATCTTCAGAGTGTGACTATGTTGGAATTTGCAGGAGAAATGCTCTTCTTAAAACCAGTACGACCTGGGAAGGCATTGGCAAATATTAATAAGAGACTTGAGAAAGATGCCTTCGTCAAATCTTAAAAAGATTTGCTCTTTTGACCACGTTGCTAATGAAGAAGGGCTCCAAAGGAGTTTCTCCTGCAAATAACAACATACCTTTTTTCTGTTTTTGTCCCCTGCTTGCCGCTATCCAAGCGAGAGGATGAGATAGAAAATGAATTAAATCAAAATGCTTTGGCTAGGCAAGCGCCCATTCCATTCAGTCCTGAGAAATATAGCCTCGCTATATTCAGGGTTTCTGGGAGAAGATGCTGCTTCTCTTACCTTTTGCTTTTCCAAAATTGGAGGTTGAGGGACGGGGCTGCATAGTTCCTCTCCCGAGTTTGGTGTGGGTGAGCTGCCAAAACAGCCCTTTCCATTCGATGTCCTGAGAAAGAGAGAGGCTGGCTCTATTATTCACTTCCACCGTGACTGGCAGGGAAGCGATGGGATACAAACGAGGAGCAAACCCCCCCCTTGTTTATCTGGAATGTCGACCCTAAAGGCCAGCCTGGGTTCACTCAGTCTCTCAGGTCGCCAAACCCAAAGCTTTTCATATTGTGCGAAGGTTGTGGCTTCACCCAAACTCGCCACAGGGAACCCCCCCCTTGCACCCCTCCCTTAAACACTCACTGAGAGCAGGCGTGTCAAACTCGCAACGTCACGTGACGTTGCATGACGTATCATGACTTTTTCCCCATTGCCGGCAATAGGGTAGGCGTGGTTTCACTATGATGCATCCGGCCCGTGGGCCGGCAGTTTGACATGCCTGACTTAAGAGGTTTTGAAAATACGGTATCCACCCAGTTAGGTTTCCTCCATCTATTGGGCCAGTATCCACGTGCAGTTTGGCAACAGGTTATAAAATACGAGTAGGACAGGAAATAAAACAGACAGGTTTATGAAAGAGCATTTGGACATTTTTGTCCTCTACAGAAACTGCATTGTTATGGACTGGAATCAAGATGGAGATATGCTAAAAATTAATGCTGATCAATCCAGTGCTATTTATCTGTGGGATGCTGATACAAACACAGTTTGATGGATCCTAGCCTGAGGTCCTGTATTTATCAAATTAATGTAAGTTAGCGTAATGTAATGCAATGTGCTGTCATGTGAATACGATGCGATATGATACATAATACAATGTAATATAGTTCGAGGGCATCCTCTTGGTCGTTTGGCATGGGAGGGAAGCGGTCCATCTCACTGCCGTCTTGGGATTTCGATTACCGCATTTTTGCGTGTATAAGATGCTATTTTTTCCTGCAAACACCCTGTTCAAAAATCGGGTGCGTCTTATACAAGGGCAGTGTCTTATACACGAAAAAATAACGGTAACCTCTGCAGCCCAGGGCATGCCCATGTGCGTTCTTTACATGCCGCTGCCATGCCGCCTGGTGCAGGAGGATATCGCTGGCCCGAGATGCCGCCTGGATGGGGAGAAGGCCGGCCCGAGATGCCGCCTGGTGCTTGGAGGATCGCGCTGCCCCAAAGATGCCGCCAGTCTCACTGAAGCCATCTTCTATGACCCGTGTTTTTTTTTAGCGGCGCAGCTCGGGCTGAAGCTGCAAGAGGCCCCGGGAAGCCACCTCAGTACAGTGATTGACGGCCGAGGGGGTGGGAGGAAATAAGCCCGCAAAGCGCCGTCTGATTGGAGGAAGTCGCCTCCCTTGTGTGATGGTGGCGGGAAACACCAGTAAGCAAAGATCTTACTCTGCTAAATTTAAACTGAATGTAATCGGTTATGCAAAAGAGCATGGAAACAGAGCTGCAGAGAAACAGTTTGGGCAACCTCCCACTGAGTGTATGATCAGACAGTGGAGCAAACAGGAAAAACAACTCCTTAAGATGCCAAAACAGAAGAAGGCCTTGAGAGGAAATACAGCAAAATGGCTAGACTTGGAACGGAGGCTTAAGACTTGGATCATGGAGCAGCGCCAGAGTGGCTTCTGTGTGTCAACCAAGCTTATTCAATGTCAGGCAAGAATGTTTGCAAGCGAGATGAAGATTGTTGGATTTACAGGAAAGGCAAAATGGTGCTTTAATTTCATGGAGAACTGTTGGCCATGAGAGCACAAAAAAAGTTAGTACAGAAAATGCCACCAGTTTATGAGGAAAAAAAATCCAAGAGTTTCACTCCTATGTTATACAACTTCGGAAAAAAATATCATTACGAAGAAAGTCAGACTGGAAACATGGATGAGGTGCCTCTCAATTTTGATGTGCCTTCCAACAGAACTGTTGATACGAAAGGAATCAAAACAGGGGCAATCAAAACAAGTGGCCACGAACAGACACACGATACCGCTGTCCTTTCATGCTGTGCAGATGGTACTAAGCTGCCTCCTGTGCTTATCTTTAAGAGGAAAACGTATCCTAAAGAAACCGTACCACCTGGCATTATTGTTCGAGCGCACGAGAAGGGATGGATGAACGAAGACATTATGGCCATTTGGTTTGCAAAGGTTTGGTCCAGAAGACCTGGAGGCCTCTTTTTAAAGAAGCCAGCTCTACTTATTTATGATCGTTTCCGAGCACCTTTAAACGAAAAGATAAAAAGGATTGCATTGGATTTGTGAACACAGCTAGCAGTTATTCCTGGTGGACTTAACAGGTCAGCTACAGCCACTGGATGTTTCAATTAACAAGCCATTGAAAGCCCTGATGAGAGAAGAATGGAGTAGATGGGTTGAAAAAGCAGGTGATAACTTGACACTGACAGGAAGAGTGAAAAAACTAACCACTGGAAGAGTGAAAAAACCAACCGTTACTGAGGTTTGGGATTGGGTTCTAAACTCGCGGTATGGTGTCAAGAAAGAGGCTATTGTGAAGTCCTTCAAGAATTGTGGAATCAGCAATGCCCTGGACGGAACGGAGGATTATCTCATCTATATAGAGACAATGACTCGGTAGAAAGCGATGCAGCAGAAGTTGAAGAAAGTCATATGTTTGAAAGTGAGGAAGAACAAAGCAGTGTTTCAACAGAGGCTGAGTAAAGAGCACACCACCCCTGCTGGACGTTGTACCAATGTTGTGGATGGCCCTGTGCATGGCCACTTGTTCTGATTGCCACTAATGATGTGGCCTGTTGTGATAGCAAATGCTCTGCATGGCCACTTGTTTTACTGCCACTAAAGATGTGGTCTATTTTCATTGTTTTGATTACCAATAAAATAGAAAATATACGCAAAACTAAAGATGCGGTTTGTTTAATATTTAAAATGTTGATTTCTGAATTTTTGTTTAGAAAAGTGGGGGGCATCTTATACAAGAGAGGGTCTTATAGATGGAAAAATACAGTATTCACCATGTGGAGTAGATGACCTGGAAGCTGGCATCTTCAGAGTGTGACTATGTTGGAATTTGCAGGAGAAATGCTCTTCTTAAAACCAGTACGACCTGGGAAGGCATTGGCAAATATTAATAAGAGACTTGAGAAAGATGCCTTCGTCAAATCTTAAAAAGATTTGCTCTTTTGACCACGTTGCTAATGAAGAAGGGCTCCAAAGGAGTTTCTCCTGCAAATAACAACATACCTTTTTTCTGTTTTTGTCCCCTGCTCGCCGCTATCAAAGCGAGAGGATGAGATAGAAAATGAATTAAATCAAAATGCTTTGGCTAGGCAAGCGCCCATTCCATTCAGTCCTGAGAAATATAGCCTCGCTATATTCAGGGTTTCTGGGAGAAGATGCTGCTTCTCTTACCTTTTGCTTTTCCAAAATTGGAGGTTGAGGGACGGGGCTGCATAGTTCCTCTCCCGAGTTTGGTGTGGGTGAGCTGCCAAAACAGCCCTTTCCATTCGATGTCCTGAGAAAGAGAGAGGCTGGCTCTATTATTCACTTCCACCGTGACTGGCAGGGAAGCGATGGGATACAAACGAGGAGCAAACCCCCCCCTTGTTTATCTGGAATGTCGACCCTAAAGGCCAGCCTGGGTTCACTCAGTCTCTCAGGTCGCCAAACCCAAAGCTTTTCATATTGTGCGAAGGTTGTGGCTTCACCCAAACTCGCCACAGGGAACCCCCCCCCTTGCACCCCTCCCTTAAACACTCACTGAGAGCAGGCGTGTCAAACTCGCAACGTCACGTGACGTTGCATGACGTATCATGACTTTTTCCCCATTGCCGGCAATGGGGTAGGCGTGGTTTCACTATGATGCATCCGGCCCGTGGGCCGGCAGTTTGACATGCCTGACTTAAGAGGTTTTGAAAATACGGTATCCACCCAGTTAGGTTTCCTCCATCTATTGGGCCAGTATCCACGTGCAGTTTGGCAACAGGTTATAAAATACGAGTAGGACAGGAAATAAAACAGACAGGTTTATGAAAGAGCATTTGGACATTTTTGTCCTCTACAGTAACTGCATTGTTATGGACTGGAATCAAGATGGAGATATGCTAGAAATTAATGCTGATCAATCCAGTGCTATTTATCTGTGGGATGCTGATACAAACACAGTTTGATGGATCCTAGCCTGAGGTCCTGTATTTATCAAATTAATGTAAGTTAGCGTAATGTAATGCAATGTGCTGTCATGTGAATACGATGCGATATGATACATAATACAATGTAATATAGTTTGAGGGCATCCTCTTGGTCGTTTGGCATGGGAGGGAAGCGGTCCATCTCACTGCCGTCTTGGGATTTCGATTACCGCATTTTTCCGTGTATAAGATGCTATTTTTTCCTGCAAACACCCTGTTCAAAAATCGGGTGCGTCTTATACAAGGGCAGTGTCTTATACACGAAAAAATAACGGTAACCTCTGCAGCCCAGGGCATGCCCATGTGCGTTCTTTACATGCCGCTGCCATGCCGCCTGGTGCAGGAGGATATCGCTGGCCCGAGATGCCGCCTGGATGGGGAGAAGGCCGGCCCGAGATGCCGCCTGGTGCTTGGAGGATCGTGCTGCCCCAAAGATGCCGCCAGTCTCACTGAAGCCATCTTCTATGACCCGTGTTTTTTTTTAGCGGCGCAGCTCGGGCTGAAGCTGCAAGAGGCCCCGGGAAGCCACCTCAGTACAGTGATTGACGGCCGAGGGGGTGGGAGGAAATAAGCCTGCAAAGCGCCGTCTGATTGGAGGAAGTCGCCTCCCTTGTGTGATGGTGGCGGGAAACACCAGTAAGCAAAGATCTTACTCTGCTAAATTTAAACTGAATGTAATCGGTTATGCAAAAGAGCATGGAAACAGAGCTGCAGAGAAACAGTTTGGGCAACCTCCCACTGAGTGTATGATCAGACAGTGGAGCAAACAGGAAAAACAACTCCTTAAGATGCCAAAACAGAAGAAGGCCTTGAGAGGAAATACAGCAAAATGGCTAGACTTGGAACGGAGGCTTAAGACTTGGATCATGGAGCAGCGCCAGAGTGGCTTCTGTGTGTCAACCAAGCTTATTCAATGTCAGGCAAGAATGTTTGCAAGCGAGATGAAGATTGTTGGATTTACAGGAAAGGCAAAATGGTGCTTTAATTTCATGGAGAACTGTTGGCCATGAGAGCACAAAAAAAGTTAGTACAGAAAATGCCACCAGTTTATGAGGAAAAAAAATCCAAGAGTTTCACTCCTATGTTATACAACTTCGGAAAAAAATATCATTACGAAGAAAGTCAGACTGGAAACATGGATGAGGTGCCTCTCAATTTTGATGTGCCTTCCAACAGAACTGTTGATACGAAAGGAATCAAAACGGGCAATCAAAACAAGTGGCCACGAACAGACACACGATACCGCTGTCCTTTCATGCTGTGCAGATGGTACTAAGCTGCCTCCTGTGCTTATCTTTAAGAGGAAAACGTATCCTAAAGAAACCGTACCACCTGGCATTATTGTTCGAGCGCACGAGAAGGGATGGATGAACGAAGACATTATGGCCATTTGGTTTGCAAAGGTTTGGTCCAGAAGACCTGGAGGCCTCTTTTTAAAGAAGCCAGCTCTACTTATTTATGATCGTTTCCGAGCACCTTTAAACGAAAAGATAAAAAGGATTGCATTGGATTTGTGAACACAGCTAGCAGTTATTCCTGGTGGACTCAACAGGTCAGCTACAGCCACTGGATGTTTCAATTAACAAGCCATTGAAAGCCCTGATGAGAGAAGAATGGAGTAGATGGGTTGAAAAAGCAGGTGATAACTTGACACTGACAGGAAGAGTGAAAAAACTAACCACTGGAAGAGTGAAAAAACCAACCGTTACTGAGGTTTGGGATTGGGTTCTAAACTCGCGGTATGGTGTCAAGAAAGAGGCTATTGTGAAGTCCTTCAAGAATTGTGGAATCAGCAATGCCCTGGACGGAACTGAGGATTATCTCATCTATATAGAGACAATGACTCGGTAGAAAGCGATGCAGCAGAAGTTGAAGAAAGTCATATGTTTGAAAGTGAGGAAGAACAAAGCAGTGTTTCAACAGAGGCTGAGTAAAGAGCACACCACCCCTGCTGGACGTTGTACCAATGTTGTGGATGGCCCTGTGCATGGCCACTTGTTCTGATTGCCACTAATGATGTGGCCTGTTGTGATAGCAAATGCTCTGCATGGCCACTTGTTTTACTGCCACTAAAGATGTGGTCTATTTTCATTGTTTTGATTACCAATAAAATAGAAAATATACGCAAAACTAAAGATGCGGTTTGTTTAATATTTAAAATGTTGATTTCTGAATTTTTGTTTAGAAAAGTGGGGGGCATCTTATACAAGAGAGGGTCTTATAGATGGAAAAATACAGTATTCACCATATGGAGTAGATGACCTGGAAGCTGGCATCTTCAGAGTGTGACTATGTTGGAATTTGCAGGAGAAATGCTCTTCTTAAAACCAGTACGACCTGGGAAGGCATTGGCAAATATTAATAAGAGACTTGAGAAAGATGCCTTCGTCAAATCTTAAAAAGATTTGCTCTTTTGACCACGTTGCTAATGAAGAAGGGCTCCAAAGGAGTTTCTCCTGCAAATAACAACATACCTTTTTTCTGTTTTTGTCCCCTGCTCGCCGCTATCCAAGCGAGAGGATGAGATAGAAAATGAATTAAATCAAAATGCTTTGGCTAGGCAAGCGCCCATTCCATTCAGTCCTGAGAAATATAGCCTCGCTATATTCAGGGTTTCTGGGAGAAGATGCTGCTTCTCTTACCTTTTGCTTTTCCAAAATTGGAGGTTGAGGGACGGGGCTGCATAGTTCCTCTCCCGAGTTTGGTGTGGGTGAGCTGCCAAAACAGCCCTTTCCATTCGATGTCCTGAGAAAGAGAGAGGCTGGCTCTATTATTCACTTCCACCGTGACTGGCAGGGAAGCGATGGCATACAAACGAGGAGCAACCCCCCCCTTGTTTATCTGGAATGTCGACCCTAAAGGCCAGCCTGGGTTCACTCAGTCTCTCAGGTCGCCAAACCCAAAGCTTTTCATATTGTGCGAAGGTTGTGGCTTCACCCAAACTCGCCACAGGGAACCCCCCCCTTGCACCCCTCCCTTAAACACTCACTGAGAGCAGGCGTGTCAAACTCGCAACGTCACGTGACGTTGCATGACGTATCATGACTTTTTCCCCATTGCCGGCAATGGGGTAGGCGTGGTTTCAGTATGATGCATCCGGCCCGTGGGCCGGCAGTTTGACATGCCTGACTTAAGAGGTTTTGAAAATACGGTATCCACCCAGTTAGGTTTCCTCCATCTATTGGGCCAGTATCCACGTGCAGTTTGGCAACAAATTAAAAAAACAAAACAAAACACAGAAGTATGAATATTAACATTGAAATATTGAGCTCTTTAAATGACATGGATTAAGATGTATATATGTTAAGAATCATAGAGTGTAACTAATGTACTTGAACGTAGTGACATGAAAGGATGTATTAAATGTTGAAACCGAAGAAATTTTGGTTAATCTTTAATATGTGGAAACTATAAATGAGAAATAAGAACATTATATTGTCCTCCTCCTCTTCGTCCTCCTTGCAATTGGTATCCTAATGACTACCATTCTAATATTGTACTACTAACATTGATATGGAAATGGGATAAATAAGAAGTGTATTTATATTACTAGGTATCGGAGAAAATTGGGTAAAGGGAAAAGAGTTTATTTAACAATATGAAAATGAGAAATTTTAAACGTTTAATTTTAATATCAATGTAAATTTAAAGCTAGAAAAATATGGAAGGTGTTTGATGTTTTCTCTCTTTTTTTAAGATGGAATGTTAAAATACAAAATATACCAAAGTATTGACAAATATAAGAAAACTATTAAATGATTGATGGATAGCAATGAGAAGTATGTTAATTTGGATAAGAGATAGTATGTATTAAAGGAAATAAGAGAGAGGAAGTATTGGTTACAACAATTTGGAGATTTGTAATAATATGTATTGCCTGAAATGGAACTATTGTAACCCAGAGACCACGTTGCTTTTTAAAGATACTATTGTAATATTGGAAAACTAATAAAAAAGAAAAGGAAAAAAAAGAGAGAAGAATGGAGTAGATGGGTTGAAAAAGCAGGTGATAACTTGACACCGACATGAAGAGTGAAAAAACCAACCATTACTGAGGTTTGGGATTGGGTTCTAAACTCGCGGTATGGTGTCAAGAAAGAGGCTATTGTGAAGTCCTTCAAGAATTGTGGAATCAGCAATGCCCTGGACGGAACTGAGGATTATCTCATCTATATAGAGACAATGACTCGGTAGAAAGCGATGCAGCAGAAGTTGAAGAAAGTCATATGTTTGAAAGTGAGGAAGAACAAAGCAGTGTTTCAACAGAGGCTGAGTAAAGAGCACACCACCCCTGCTGGACGTTGTACCAATGTTGTGGATGGCCCTGTGCATGGCCACTTGTTCTGATTGCCACTAATGATGTGGCCTGTTGTGATAGCAAATGCTCTGCATGGCCACTTGTTTTACTGCCACTAAAGATGTGGTCTATTTTCATTGTTTTGATTACCAATAAAATAGAAAATATACACAAAACTAAAGATGCGGTTTGTTTAATATTTAAAATGTTGATTTCTGAATTTTTGTTTAGAAAAGTGGGGGGCATCTTATACAAGAGAGGGTCTTATAGATGGAAAAATACAGTATTCACCATATGGAGTAGATGACCTGGAAGCTGGCATCTTCAGAGTGTGACTATGTTGGAATTTGCAGGAGGAATGCTCTTCTTAAAACCAGTACGACCTGGGAAGGCATTGGCAAATATTAATAAGAGACTTGAGAAAGATGCCTTCGTCAAATCTTAAAAAGATTTGCTCTTTTGACCACGTTGCTAATGAAGAAGGGCTCCAAAGGAGTTTCTCCTGCAAATAACAACATACCTTTTTTCTGTTTTTGTCCCCTGCTCGCCGCTATCAAAGCGAGAGGATGAGATAGAAAATGAATTAAATCAAAATGCTTTGGCTAGGCAAGCGCCCATTCCATTCAGTCCTGAGAAATATAGCCTCGCTATATTCAGGGTTTCTGGGAGAAGATGCTGCTTCTCTTACCTTTTGCTTTTCCAAAATTGGAGGTTGAGGGACGGGGCTGCATAGTTCCTCTCCTGAGTTTGGTGTGGGTGAGCTGCCAAAACAGCCCTTTCCATTCGATGTCCTGAGAAAGAGAGAGGCTGGCTCTATTATTCACTTCCACCGTGACTGGCAGGGAAGCGATGGCATACAAACGAGGAGCAACCCCCCCTCTCTTCTTTCCCTGGAATGGCGACCCTAAAGGCCAGCCTGGGCTCACTCAGTCTATCAGGTCGCCAAACCCAAAGCTTTTCATATTGGATCTAGCGTGCATCACGGAAACTTGGCTGGGCTCGGAGGGAGGGGTGCCTCTCACCGAGTTATGCCTGCCGGGTTTCCGGGTGCTGCACCAGCCACGGGCTCAGGGCAGGGGTGGTGGGGTGGCAGTGGTTATTCGGGAGACATTGTGTCCCCGGGAGGCCACCATTGTCCAGATGGCCAGGAGTGAGACCCTCCTCTTGAGGTGTGGTCCTCGGGTTCAGTTGGGCTTGTTGCTTACATACCTGGCGCCCAGCTGTGTGGCAACAGCCCTGCCCGAGCTGCTCGACACCCTCTCAGGGTTGGCGGTGGAGTTCCCCAGGCTCGTAGTCCTGGGTGACTTCAACCTGCCATCACTGGGAGCGTCGTCGGAGTTAGCTCGGGAGTTCATGGCTTCCATGACAGCCATGGGCCTGACCCAGGTTATTGAGGGCCCGACTCATGAGGGGGGTCACACTCTTGACCTGGTGTTTCTGTCTGGACAGTGGTTGGATGATTTGGGAGGGGGTTCTCCGTCCATCACCCCTCTGTCATGGTCAGACCATTACCTCCTGAGGCTAGTTTTCTGTCATGCCATCCCCCGCCGCTGGGCGGCAGAGCCGACCAGGTGGTTCCGCCCCAGGCGCCTAATGGACCCAGATGGGTTCCAGAGGGCGCTTGGGCCTATACCTATCACCCTTACCCACAGCCCAGTCGATGCCCTGGTGGAGGCCTGGGAAACGGCACACACCAGGGCACTCGACTGCGTTGTACCCATGCGACCTCTGACCCGACGCAGAAGAACCTTTATAAGGTCTTATCTTGCGGCGATAAGGACGGCGAAGTCTAACTACTTTGCCGCCCTTGTCGCGTCCGCAGATAATCGCCCGGCCGCCCTGTTTAGGGTGACTCGCTCCCTCCTTAATCAGGAGGTGAGAGAGGATCCCTTGCAGGGACGAGCCGAGGAGTTTAGTCATCATCTGGCGGACAAAATCGCTCGGATCCGGACCGGCTTGGACTCTGACTGGGCAGAGTCTAATGTGGAGGAATCAGGCGGTCTTGAGCACGTTATCTGGAATGAGTTCGACCCTGTTTCCCCTGATGATGTGGACAGGATCATGTGGAGACTGAGCACCACCACCTGTTTGTTGGATCCGTGCCCCTCCTGGCTAGCTTATGCGGCTCGGGAAGGAACACGAGGCTGGTTCCATGCAGTAATAACTGCTTCCTTGAAGGAGGGTGTCTTTCCTGCCGCCTTGAAGGAGGCGGTGGTGAGACCCCTTCTCAAGAAGCCTGCTTTGGACCCGGCTGTTTTAAACAACTACCGTCCAGTCTCCAACCTCTTTCTGGCGAAGGTTGTTGAGAGTGTGGTGGCGCATCAGCTCCCTCTGTTCCTGGAGGAAACTGATTATCTGGACCCGTACCAATCGGGCTTCAGGCCCGGACACAGCACGGAGACGGCATTGGTCGCGCTGGTGAATGATCTCTGGAGGGCTAGGGACAGGGGTTGCTCCTCTGTCCTGGTCCTATTAGATCTCTCAGCGGCGTTCGATACCATCGACCATGGTATTTTACTGCGGCGTCTCAGGGGGCTGGGAGTGGGAGGCACCGTTTTACGGTGGTTCTCCTCCTACCTCCAGGGCCGCTCGCAGTCGGTGTTGACAGGAGGGCAGAGATCCGCCCCGAGGTCTCTCATTTGTGGAGTCCCTCAGGGGTCGGTTCTCTCGCCTCTCCTGTTCAACATCTATATGAAGCCGCTGGGCGAGATCATTCGTGGTTTTGGGGTGGGGTATCATCAGTACGCTGATGATACCCAACTTTTTCTTTCCACCCCGAACCAACCCAGTGATGCCCTCTCCGTGATGTCCCAGTGCCTGGAGGCGGTTCAGGTCTGGATGGGGAGAAACAGGCTTCGTCTCAATCCCGCCAAGACTGAGTGGCTGTGCATATCGGCATCTCGGGTTAACCAAGTTATTCCATCCTTAATGATGGGGGGTGAGGTGTTACCCCCCGTCGATAGGGCTCGCAACTTGGGCGTCCTCCTGGATTCACGGCTCAATTTCGAAGACCATATAGGAGCCGTGACCAGGGGGGCTTTTGCCCAGGTTCGCCTGGTGCGCCAGTTGCGTCCCTATCTGGACCGAGACGCCCTACGCACAGTTACTCATGCGCTTGTGACCTCCCGTTTGGACTACTGTAACGCTCTCTACATGGGGCTGCCCTTGAAGACCACTCGGAGGCTTCAACTGGTGCAGAATGCGGCCGCGCGAGTTGTAATGGGGGTTTCCCGATACTCCCATGTAACACCTCTACTCCGTGAGCTGCATTGGCTTCCGGTTGCCCTCCGGGTGAAATTCAAGGTGCTGGTTATCACCTATAAAGCCCTACATGGCCTGGGTCCGGGATATCTGAGGGAACACCTGCTGCCGGCATCAAATGCCCTTCGCCCAGTGCGCTCCCACAGGGAGGGTCTGCTCAGGGTCCCGCTGGTAAGAGACTGCCGGCGGGTGACACCCAGGGATAGGGCCTTCTCGGTGGGAGCGCCTGCCCTCTGGAACCAGCTGCCGGTGGAGCTGAGAACTGCCCCCGACCTTCGATCATTCCGCCGGGGCCTGAAGACCTGGCTCTTCGAGCTCTCGGGCCCAGACTGAGGAGGAATTTTTAATTTGGGGTTCTTTTTAACTGACTACAGGGTTAATTTAATATTTTTTAATTTGGTTCTTAATTTTTGTATTTTGGATTTTTAATTCCCTGTAAACCGCCCTGAGTCCTCAGGGAATAGGGCGGTATATAAATATAACTAAATAAATAAAATAAAATAAATATTGTGCGAAGGTTGTGGCTTCACGCAAATTCGCCACAGGGAACCCCCCCTTTGCACCCCTCCCTTAAACACTCACTGAGAGCAGGCGTGTCAAACTCGCAACGTCACGTGACGTTGCATGACGTATCAAGACCTTTTCCCCATTGCCTGCAATGGGGTAGGCGTGGTTTCAGTATGATGTATCCGGCCCGTGGGCCGGCAGTTTGACATGCCCAGGGGTCGGCAACCTGAAAAAGGAAAAGAGCCACTGGGAACCGGTTCCATCACGCATAAAAAAAGTGGGAGCCGCGTGCGTGTGTCCATGCACGCGCATGCGCAAAAAATATAGCCTCGTTACATTCAGGGTTTCTGGGAGAAGATGCTGCTTCTCTTACCTTTTACTTTTCCAAAATTGGAGGTTGAGAGACGGGGCTGCATAGTTCCTCTCCTGAGTTTGGTGTGGGTGAGCTGCCAAAACAGCCCTTTCCATTCATTTCATTTCATTTTACTATATTTGTATACCGCCCTTCTCCCGAAGGACTCAGGGCGGTGAACAGGGCATATGTAAAAATCCAGAATACAAAAATTAAAAAAAATTAAATAGTAGCCCAGCTAAAACAATCAATGTCCTGACAAAGAGAGAGGCTGGCTCTATTATTTACTTCCACGATGACTGGCAGGGAAGCGATGGGATACAAATGAGGAGCAAACCCCCCCCCCCCTTGTTTACCTGGAATGTCGACCCTAAAGGCCAGCCTGGGCTCACTCAGTCTGTCAGGTCGCCACAGGGAACCTGCCTTGCACCCCTCCCTTAAACACCTTGGCCCATTTCAGAATAAGCACGGAAGGGACCTGGGAGGTCATCTAGTCCAGAGGCCCCCAACGTTTTTGCCACCAGGGACCGATTACGTGGAGTGAGAGGACTAGAGGGGGTGTGGTTTTGTGTTCTGCCTGCGTCCTGTAGATGGGACTTTGTGGAGACAGGTTGCTGGCATGCCACGGCCCAGTACTGGTCCACGGACCGGGGGTTGGGGACCCCTGATGTAGTCCACTCCCTTGCCCGAGCAGGGGACCCTACACCATGGGTAGGCAACCTCGGCTCTTTTATGACTCGTGGACTTCAACTCCCAGAATTCCTGAGCCAGCATGGCTCAGCTTGGAAACCTCTCCCCTCAGCATGGCTGGCTCAGGAATTCTGGGAGTTGAAGTCCACGAGTCATAAAGCAGCCTAGGCCTAGGCCAGGCAACCCTTGGCTCTTTTATGACTTGTGGACTTCAACTCCCAGAATTCCTGAGCCAGCATGTCTCAGCTTGGAAACCTCTCCCTTTCCCCTCAGCATGGCTGGCTCAGGAATTCTGGGAGTTGAAGTCCACGAGTCATAAAGCAGCCTAGGCCAGGCAACCCCTTGGCTCTTTTATGACTCGTGGACTTCAACTCCCAGAATTCCTGAGCCAGCATGGCTCAGCTTGGAAACCTCTCTTTCCCCTCAGCATGGCTGTCTCAGGAATTCTGGGAGTTGAAGTCCACGAGTCATAAAAGAGCCGAGGTTGCCTACCCCTGCCCTACATCATCCCAGACACAATGGCCTTCTAAGCTCTTCAATGACGGAGGTTTCCTCTCCCCTCGTATGCTCTGAATTGGCAGGCAGGCATTCCACAGCTTTACCCCCTTTCCTCCAGGAGGAAGGAAGCTCCGTCGTTGATCAGCCGCCTGTCCTAATCGACCGGGAAAGCTACAAACGGGCGACGGCTACCAGAGGAGCCCGCGGTCCCTCAAAGCTTTTATGGGACGGGAGAGCCCTTCGCTCGACCCCCTCCCACTCCCCGCAGTTCCCAACCGCCGCCATTTAGCTGCATCGTTGTGGCGAAGCGGCGGTTAAAAAGAGCGGGAAAAGGAGAGGCGCATGCGCGCTCGGCCGCCTGCCCCTTTAAGCAAGGTGGCGTCACCCGGGGGATCGCGGCCCCTAGACTAAGAGAAAGAAAGAGGACTAGATGAAAGAGGCGGCAATTTTTCAGAGTGCTTATTTATTTAGCCTGTGACAAGTTCATGATTTATAGGGGAAGGATGGCCTGTGGAGATGTACCCCGGCCTCACGGAGGCAGGCACTGCGAACGGGTTGGACAAAACCTCGATTTATTCATCGCACAAAAAGTCTCAACACTAGGACACCTTTTTTTTTGGTGTTTAACTTTGGCCGCAAGATGGATATCATGTTAATTTTTGCGACCTCCGAATTAAGATCTACCTCCAGCTGGTGACTGGAGCTAATTAAGCGTCATTAATAATATTCATTATACGGCAATCTCAAGACGCCTCTCTACTTTCTTGGCTTTAGGTCAGGGGTAGGCGACGTCGGCTCTTTTATGACTTGTGGACTTCAACTCCCAGAATTCCTGAGTCAGCTATGCTGAGGGGAAAGCGAAAGGTTTCCAAGCTGAGCCATGCTGTCTCAGGAATTCTGGGACTTGAAGTCCACGAGTCATAAAAGAGCCGAGGTTGCCTATCCCTGCTCTATGTCCTCGGAATGAGCCTCAGCCTTGGGAGGGCGGCGCTGCTGTTTTCGCTCCAGTTGTTTTACACCCATTTTTGTTCTTCTGCCCTTGATGTTGTCATTTGATGATGTCATTTCACATGGATTCTCTAATTTGTTTCTTAGTTATATAGGCCATTTTTTTAAAAAGGGTTTCTGAGCTTAGAATTCTTGTTTTACATGAAATCAAGTTGGGAATGATATACTTGTATTTTATATTTAGAGCTTCCGTGACAAGGTAGTTAGGACAGGTGGTTAGAACCACTTGTGGAGTGTATTAGGGATAGGGGGAGAATAGAGAATAGAATAGAATGGGAATGGATACTGGAATATAGAATAGAATAGATATTGGAATATAGAATAGAATAGAATAGAATAGAATTAATAGAATAGAATAGAATAGAATAGAATAGAATAGAATAGAATAGATATTGGAATATAGAAATAGAATAGAATAGATATTGGAATATAGAATAGAATAGAATAGATATTGGAATATAGAATAGAATAGATATTGGAAAATAGAATAGAATAGATATTGTAATATAGAATAGAATAGATATTGGAAAATAGAATAGAATAGAATAGAATAGAATAGAATAGAATAGAATAGATATTGTAATATAGAATAGAATAGATATTGGAAAATAGAATAGAATAGATATTGGAATATAGAATAGAATAGATATTGGAAAATAGAATAGAATAGAATAGATATTGTAATATAGAATAGAATAGATATTGGAAAATAAAATAGAATAGAATAGAATAGAATAGAATTCTTTATTGACCAAGTGTGGTTGCACACACAAAGAATTTGTCTCCATTGCAGAAGCTCTCAGTGTACATACAAGTAATAGTGATAATCATGATCATATACAACAAGAAAATACATTCATCATAAATCGTGAAATACATTCATCATAAGTCATAAGATACAACACTTAGTGATAGTCCTAGAGAACTAACTAAGCAAACAACAAATCGTACTAGGATACTAAAAAAAACCCCTATAAATTGTAAAATACAAGCAGCAAAGTTGTAAGACAATAAAGATAGGTAATAGGAAAGATAAGGAGAATAATTAATAAGCTTTACTAAGTAGTTTGACAGTGTTGTGGGAATTAGTTGTTTAGCAGAGTGATGGCATGGGGGGGGGGAAAAACTGTCCTTATGTCTAGTTATTCTGCTGTGCAATGCCCTACAGCGTCCTCTTGAGGGAAGAAGTTGAAACAGTTTATGTCCAGGATGTGAGGGATCTGTAGATATTTTCACAGCTCTCTTTCCTGCTCGTGCAGTGTAGAGGTCCTCAGTGGAAGGCAAGCTGGTAGATATGCCGCAGCAAGTGTTGGGAAAAGCTACCCCTTCACACACATGTGAGATGCCTTCCCTACCAAACTGTGAGATGCCCCTGCAAACATATGTACTGCCAAAATGGTCTTGTAAGCAAACCTTACAAGACCATTGGGACGCGGTGGCTCAGTGGGTTAGGATGCTGAGCTTGTCGATCAGAAGGTCGGCAGTTTGGCGGGTCGAATCCCGAGTGCTGCGTAACAGAGTGAGCGCCTGTTACCCGTCCCAGCTTCTGCCAACCTAGCAGTTCGAAAGCACGTAAAAATGCAAGTAGAAAAATAGGGACCACTACGGTGGGAAGGTAACAGCGTTCCGTGCGCCTTTGGCATCTAGTCATGCCAGCCACATGACCACGGAGACATCCTCGGACAAGCGCTGGCTCTTCGGCTTTGAAACGGAGATGAGCACCGGCCTCTAGAGTCGGAAACGACTAGCACGCATGTGCGGGGGAACCTTTACCTTTACCTTTTAAGCAAACCTTCAGAATAAATTGGAATTGAGCCTGAATGGTCAGAGAAAAACAAGTGGCTCAGAGTAAGCCCAATTGTTTACATTCATTGACCACATCGCGAAGATATTTGAGCCGATCTGATGATCTTTGAGAAAAGAATAAAGAATAGGTGAGCCAAGTTTTGATCACAACACATAAGTGATATAGAGTTATTAAATCTTAACTGGAACGTAAATGAATTGCCTCTTCTAGAGAAAGGTAGCCTAATTAATCCTTCTCTTATATAGAACATTCTAAGGGGAGACACCAGCATGTGACTGTGAGATGGAAAATTGCAAAAATGCAGTCAAAGCTGCAGCATGGGGAGAATGGAACAAAAGGAAGAACGGAGGAGGAGGAGGAGGAGGAGGAGGAGGAGGAGGAGGAGGAGGAGGAGGAGGAGGAGGAGGAGGAGGAGGAAAGAGAGAGAGTTTGACATCAGCAACCTGAGTTTCCTGGAAGTAACATTTTTCAGCAAAGACAAAATAAAAGACCCTGGGTTCCTTTAGAGACAGTGACTGGTTTATTGATTAATTTAAAAGACTGGTATAGCTTCCCCTTTCCAGGAATGACTTTGGGCAGCGGACAAGGTCCCAAACAAATGGGGACAACCAGTGCTTTATTTGTAAAAGAAAAAGGTGCCGGAACTCACACATGTCTTACAACCTGCCTTGCCTACCCTACAAGGTTCCATCCAAAAAAGGTGCCGGAACTCCGTTCTGAGCGTTCTATGACAAAAAAAGCCCTGGGGACAACCACGTCCATTGTAAAGAAATACCAATGAGCCCTGACTCAGAACTCTACCAAACATGTTAACAATCCTATAAACCAAAGTTCCTGGAGCAGAAAGAGAATAGCGATTTAGCTGATTTAAAAATGGTATGGACTTAGAGGGAGAGAGACGGTGAGAAAGGAATTCAGCAACACAAAATATTTGTGGACACAAGAGGGCGCTGCCATCTACTTTATGATCTCTGCCCAAAATCAATCTTAGCATTACTCCAAAAAATCTGATTTCTGCTAGACCAGAGTTTCTCAAACTTGGCCACTTTAAGATGGGTGGATTTCAACCCACAGAATTCCCAGCCAGTTTCTCAAGGTTGAGAAACCCCTGCTCTAAACACTTATTAGTAGGTGTTAGATTATTATCCTGTTTGAATGCAGCAAGCTTCTGAATGAACATGGAAATACGCACATGAGCTAGTTTGATAGATGTTTAATGTCTGTTTGTTTAGTTTTTATAGACTCCTATTAAGTTTTATAAATCAATTTCTTTGACTTCTCTTTCTCTGTCTCCTCCCACTTTCTCAACCAAGGATCTGAGGATTTAACTGTCCTTTTGGCTGCTTCCAGCCTCTAACAAGGATGGTGAAATATATTGCCAAAAAAAAAAAAAGAAATATTTTTAAAATGATGACAATTGGATGAACATAAATGAACATGCTTCATTCTCTGAGTCCGTTTCCATCAGGAGCCACACTCAATGTGCAATTTTATGCATGTTTCTACCTGGCGTTTGTCTTTTATAAGATAATCTTTATTGTCATTTTTTTTTTACTGTGGGCACAACGGCACACATCAAAAATGAAATTTAGTTGCCCTCTCAAAGTGAACACTTGTTAGACATATGCTTGGTCCAGGTGCCCTCGCTATAATATTAGGCTTAAAGGATTGCACTCAGATATGGTTAAGTTAAAACCAGTGATGTGTATAGAGGCAAAGGTGGGGATGCCCCCCTTGCGACCTATGGGCACAGGAGTCTTGGCCAAGCCTTCGGTTAAACTCCTCTCCCTCCACATGGATCTGCTTGTGGCTCACTGCTGGGCCGACCCACACTCCTAGAGACATCTGAGGGCAAGATTAAACGAGCACAGCAGAAAATTGCTGTTAGGAGCCTCCTCTCAGCCAGTAGATGGCAGTAAAGAGAATAAGAAAACTCTTAAAATGCTGCCATCTAGTGGCAATGAAGATATTGCAACCTGCTTTGATAGCACAGGCTGTTCTGGTGAGCTGCTGCTTTGCACAAAACCCAACCCTTCGCTCTTTAATTGAAGACTGGTGCTGTGATCAGGGCCCCCAGCAGACCGGCTTACTTTGAGGTTCTGATAGCTAGACTTCTTGAGTTAATGTGCCTTTCTCCCAAGCCTTTATGTATACAGTATGTAGGGGTGTGGGTCTATACGTACACTGCATATAATATGTTTAGGTGTGTCTCATGTATGTCTTTCATTTTGAGAGCGGGCAACTAAATTTCATTTTTGATGTGTGCTGTTGTGCCCCCAATAAAAAAAATGACAATAAAGTTTATCTTATCTTTTAATCGCGGTTGGTTTTTCACACATACCCCCGAAAAAGGGATAGGGTTTTTGAAATAGATGGGGCCAGAGCAGTGAGCCTGCCTCATAGAGCTATTTTTGCTAGCAGAAAGAATCCAGTTTACAACTTAGCGAATCATCTGTGAATCCAAATAGCATTGATGGACCATTTTAGCACACCTGCCCTTCAGTGCTGGTGCAAAATGGGGGAATGTAAGGGGAATTCTCCCTCCTTACATCTTCATTGTGCAGCGATTAGATCCCTCAGATCCTGGGGATATTAACAGCATCTGTTGTGACTATTGTCTCTCCAATATATTTGGAGAAATTGCTCTGCTTTGTGGTCCCATGACCTCGACTCAACATGTCTTCTGTGATATTCTTAGTCCTCGGGACACATGGGTGGAGTATTCCGCCACTTCCAGCTTCACGATCTCATGAACTTTTGTTCTTTTCTCTGTTCTCTCTAACTGAGAAAGGAGATAGGCAGTTTGCACTCTTTAAGGAGCACAATAGTTCCCTTCCTGGCCTGTGTGTTGTGTTTCCAACCTCTGCTTGCTTAGGAGTTTATTTTTATATTAGTGGGGTAGCTTAGGTTTCTTTTTCATTTTGTTAAATCTCCATGTGTTTCCTCCCCATGAAATAGCTTTGTAAATGTTTATTATGAATGTGTTTGGCGAGTCCTGCTTTTATCAGTAAATATCTGCTAGCATTTGCTCTTGCTCACTATGGGAGATCTTCATGGATACAAATTCTAGGAAAAGGAATAAAACAATAGCGGCCATGCCACCAGTGAGAACCATTTACATCCGCACAGAGTTGAAGTATTTGGAGATGGGGATCTTGGTGATAGCCTAGTGCAGGGGTAGGCAACCTTGGCTCTTTTATGACTTGTGGACTTCAACTCCCAGAATTCCTGAGCCAGCATGGCTAAGCTTGGAAACCTCTCCCTTTCCCCTCAGCATGGCTGGCTCAGGAATTCTGGGAGTTGAAGTCCACGAGTCATAAAAGAGCCAAGGTTGTCTACCCCTGGCCTAGTGTTTCTCAACTTCAACAATTTTAGGATGTGTGGGTTTCAGCCAGGAGTTGAAGTCCACGCATTTTAAGGTTTTTGAGGTTGAGGAACACTGCCTTAGCCACATATTCCCAATATCACTACCTCCCAGTCCTTGTAAAAAGAATGGACAGAGGAAGAAATAATGGAATATTGACTTCTTCCCAAAGAATAAGTTACAAGAGAAACTTACCAAAAAGGATGGCTGTGACCTCAGTGCCTCCCATTCCAGGATTGCAAGTTTGGCATAGTTTGTAACAGAAAACTAGTCAGGTGCATCTGGATTTCACCCCAAAGGCCATATTTTCTCTGCTATTAATGACCATCATTATGTATGTGTAAGTGGTGGGATTCAAATACCTGAAGAACCAGTTCTCTGTGCGGATGCTGCTTCCGGACATCCGTTCTGGGCCTGGGAGGCCTCCCCAGCTCAGAACGGACTTCCGAAAGTGGCGTCCATGCAGTTCCAGTGGGCCGTTCTGGGCCTGGGCAGCCTCCCCGGCTTAAAACGGACTTCCGGGAAATGGCATCCACGCACTTCTGGCCCACTGTTCTGGGGCCTGGGAGACCTCCCCAGCTCAGAATGGCTTTTGGAAGTGGCACCCATGCACTTCCGGTGGGCCGTTCTGGGCCTGGGAGGCCTCCCTGGCTCAGAATGGACTTTTGGAAGTGGCATCCATGGTGGTCTGTTCTGGGCCTTGCAAAAAAAGGGCTAGGGCTTCAGCTGCTTCGCCGAAGTCAACAAAAAATTAGCTACCACTTCTGCCGAATCGGTGCGAACTGGCTGAATCCCACCACTGGTGTAAGTTAAGGAAATGGATGGCTACAATATCCTACGTCTATGTCAGCTGTCACCTCACGCCTGCTTGTGCTTTACTACCATGCGGTGACAGCCTGCTATGGACTTTGGGGAGGGTGGATGGGAGGGGGAATGCTTAGGAGAAAGTGAAAGTAACTTCTGTGTCTCCCTGAGATCCTGCTTCAAGGACACCCAGCTGAGAGAAGTGGGCAGCTGCATACCAACCTAGGCTTGAAGTAATAGTTCTGAAAACATCTTGCTTGGACCTAATTGGTCATGTGTGTGTGTGTGTGTGTGTGTGTCAGTGATTGGAGATAGTTAAGGGAGGGAAAACTTGAACTTAGGGATTTTGGCGTGTGATTCCCAGTTCTGGCTATGCTTGACTGCAAGACAGTTGACTTCTAATAAAACTGCATTGGTTACCAGTTGTCTTCCGGGTGAGGTTCAAGGTCTTAGTGATGGTTTTTAAGTCCTTACATGGCATGGGTCCGGAATACCTCGGGGACCACCTGCTGCCGGCGTCAACTCCCCTCCGCCCTGTGCGTTCCCACAGAGAGGGCCTCCTCAGGGTGCCTCCGGTCAGAGAATGCCGGCTGGTGGCCCCCAGGGGGAGGGCCTTCTCTGTGGGCGCCCCGGCTCTGTGGAATCAACTGCCGGTTGAGCTCCGGATGGCACCGGATCTCCGCTCCTTCCGGTGCGGGTTAAAGACCCACCTATTCGAACAAGCTGGCCTGGCCTGATGGGGAGTTAATTTAGGGTTTTAAATATTTGTATATTTTATTGTTTTATCTTGGGCATTAATTTAATTCTATTTTAACTTTTGTATTTTTGTATTTTTATTATATGCCCTGTTCACCGCCCTGAGTCCTTCGGGAGAAGGGCGGTATAAAAATTTAATAAAATAAATAAATAAATAAATAAATAAATAAAACTATACCTCTCCCAATGAATGAAGCCAAGGATCATTTTTACTGAGCAGTTCAAGATGTGGGTGGTCTTAACATTCTGTCATGTGGGCCTTTTGAATCCCATTCTCACACAAAACAATCCAAAATTCTATGGGGGGGGGGAAATACCCGTAGGTGAGCATTATCTTTGGGAACATTCTGTTTTGTGCTTTGTAGCAAAAGTTAACAGTCCAGGGGAATAAAACTCTGTCTGTGTTGTTTACTGGTAATGTAAAAACCAGTTTAGTAATGCTATAGAAAGTATCAGATCTAGACAAATTTAGAGGAAGCCATCCTAAAGAACAGGGCTTAGCGTAGATCAGAGGTGGGGAACGATGGCCCTTTTATGACTTGTGGACTTCAACTCCCAGAATTCTGAGAGTTGACCTCCACATGTCATAAAGGGCCCATCTTTCCCCACCCCTGCTGTAGACCATATTTTACCTATCTAAATGTCAAAGCTAAAAAACAACAACAAAACATTTAGGGAGGCAAGGTTGGCTGGTAGCTGGGCTGTGCCAGAAAAGATTTCCTACCTCATTTTGTGAGATGACACCAACGGGTTCAGTTGGTTCAGCATCTCATTCAATATTTCACATTTTATTTCACATAGATATTTCAGGAGCGTATTGCAGAAATCAGGCTGGAGTGTGTCAGTTGTTCAGATGTGGATTTGTGGATTATTTCTTTATATTAGCAGGAATCCAGCAGGCAGGTGGGAAACCAAGGAGAACCAGTGCCATTCATGGACTGCATGGCTGCACCAGCTGTGACCCCAGGACTTTTTGTGGTGGATTCTTCACCCCTCCTGATTGCTGGTAAATAAGTTAAAATTAGTGTTATAAACACATGAGATTATGGAAGGGGTTGGAGAACAATGTGTTTCTCACTCTGCATAAGCTCGCTTTTTAATTCTACAACGTGATCCACCTTTTTCTCTGCTATTCTTCAGACAAAGTACACATACCCAATTCCAGGGAACGGTTGCTGGAATTGGGTATGTGTAGTTTAACGAAGAGAAGGACTTGGGGTGACATGATAGCAGTCTTCCAATATCTCAGGGGGCTGCCACAAAGAAGAGGGAGCCAAGCTATTCTCCAAAGCGCCTGAAGGCAGGACAAGAAGCAAAGAAATGGAAACTAATCAAGGAGAGAAGCAACCTAGAACTAAGGAGAAACTTCCTGACAGTTAGAACAATTAACCAGTGGAACAACCTGCCTCCAGAAGTGGTGAATGCTCCAACACTGGAAGTTTTTAAGAAGAGACTGGACAGCCATATAAGGTTTCCTGCCTGAGCAGGGGGTTGGACTAGATAACCTCCAAGGTGCCTTCCAACTATTATTATTATTATTATTATTATTATTATTATTATTATTATTATTATTATTATTATTATTATTATTATTATTATTATTATTATTATTATTATTATACCAGAGATCCTTGAACCTACAAAAGCCAAAATAGAAGTTAAACAAGAAAGACTTTCTAGTTATCTTTCTAAACTTCATATCCATCTTTCCGAATAAGGCACTGTAGCAGGACAATGGCCACCGTCAATGAATGGGATGGATAAGTAGGACACAAGGGACCAAAACTGTAGGGGACTAATGGGGGAAAAATCACCTTGTTTTTTCCCCTTCTTTCTGCCTGCCCTTTTAAGAAGACAGACATGATTCTAGTAAGATGCAACCTAACAGTTGCTTTTCATTCACTTGCAGTATGCCAATAAAAGATACTACGCCATCATACGTCAATTTGTTCGGCAGAACGAACAGAGTTGACAACTCTATGAAGTGAGGTGATCCTAAGGACTCAGCAGCAGCCTTGATTTATCCCCCTTTACTCTCGAGGCCAATTGCACATGCTAAGGTGCTGTTTCATCTCACTCAGGAGAGCTTTGAAGAGCTAGGTCCATGGTGGTGAACCTATGGCATGCGTGCCACAGGTGGCACGCAGAGCCCTCTCTGTGGGCATGCACACCATCACCCCAGTCCTGGGCCTTCAGCTGTGTTTTTAAAAACCTTTTCACTTTAGGCCTCCGTTGCCATGTGCAAAAAAAAAAAGGTTCAATCAATCAATTTCAACTTCTCGCAGGAAAAAAAAAGATCTCACAATGTTGGAACTTATTGATTGAACTTTTTAGTCCCACCCAGTCTGCTGTCACCACCGCAGCCAAGCCCACCCAATTGGCCACACCCACCCAATTGGCCATGCCCACCCGGCACCCGACGATGCATAAGTGGCTTTTGGGTTGCAGTTCGGGTACTCGGTCTCTAAAAGGTTCACCATCACTGAGCTAGGTCTTTCCAATAAATCTCCCAACTAAATTTAACATAGCAGCGTGTGCTGATTTGGCCAAACGTGACCTCCGCTGGAGTTCAGACAAGGATGGTGCACTCTTCTTAGTTTTCCTGGATTTCTTAGCATCCTTCAGTAACATTCATCACTCTGTTCTTCTGGACTGATCTAGGGGGTTAGGAATGGCGAGGCCAGAACATTTTTGTGCTTTTTTTCCTTTCTCCATGGCCATTTCTAGTTGATGGTTTCAGGAAGTGAGAGAACATGTCCCAAACCCCTGACCTGCAAGCTGACATAGCATTCAGTACATGTAGATGTAAAATAGACCCTCCCTATTTAACATCCACATGTACCACTTATGAGGTCGTTCACTGGCACACAGTCAGTTATCGTCAGTCCAGCTGTGGATACTTATCTGTATATCTTGACCCCTGGCTGACCAAATAAATGCTGTTGAGGTCTTGTCTCAGTGCCTGGAGGGTGGGGATGAGGAGAACAAACTTAATCTCAATTCGAGCTGGGGCTGCACGAACCTTTTGGATCCAAGGACTTTCCATCATTAGTTCTGAGTGGGGTTATACTTCTCCAGACAGAAATAGATTTATGCTTTCAGTATGCCTATCAAGCAAACAGTGTAGAAAGTACTTTTATTCCTAAGTAATTCTAACTGCATTCCATGGGGCTTTCTCCTAATCTAGCAGGGTTAGGACTGTTTTTTGTTTTTTTTACAATACCACTGGAGTCCGGTTTTCTATAAAATAAGCCTGACCAAATTCAGTAAGATTTGTTCAATCTCAAACTGCTGCACATAAAATTTCAGTGTCGTTTGCTCTTCTATGCATTATTATCCTGGAATAAACTTCACAGTATTCAAAGGAACATGATGCCAATTCAGTGTGCAGAGTAATTATAGCCTGGGTTAGTTTCATTTAGCAATGCCTTGTAGTTGTAATTCTTAGTCTGTTCTCATCATACAAGTGGGTATATTGCTCAGATCACATCTATGAAGTAGTAGAGCAGGGATTTCATCAGGTCTAGCTTAGTACACAGGCTAACTTCAAGAAAGCGTCAATGTAGCATCACATCAACACTGGCTGAATTATTTCTCATTTGGGAGTTTTTCCATAATACTGTACATTCAAGCTTAGTTTAGAATGTCTCTCTATATGTATTATACATGGTGAAGTATACATATAAGAAATCACCAAACCTCTGTAGAAATGCATAAAACCAAGGAAGAAAGCCTTCTTGAATGCATTTGGGTCAATATTACAGGAAAAAGGAATAATATTGCCATAGGTGTATAGTACAGGCCGCCCAACCAAGCAGAGGAAATAGATCAGTTAAGCTAAGGGGTGCAGGAAACACACTACAGTAGTAATGGGGGACTTTAAGTACCCTGAAACCAAGTGAGAAACAAACTCTGCAGCAAGTGGGAGATCAAACAGGTTCCTTTGTCACTCAAAGGGTAGAGAAGAGAACTAAAAGGTCAGCTTTTCTGGCCTTAATTTTTATTAACAGAGATGAAATAATAGAGGGGATTGAAGTTGTGCAAACTTTCTGGGAAAGTGACCATGTCATGCTGGAATTCGATCTAAGGCACAAGTAATTGAACAAAGTCAAACTACTGTCTTAGACTTGAGAGATCTGATTTCAATAATCTTAAGAGAGAGTTTAGAAAGGATTCCACGGATGGAAATCTTACAGGCAAAAACAATCAAGATGCTTGGGAAACTCTGAAAAATGAGATTATAAAAGCCCAATCTAACACAATATCACAGAGAAAGAAAAACAAGACGCCCTAGATCAGGCATGTCAAACTCGTGACGTCACGTGATGTCGCGCAATGTATCGGGACGATTTTGCCATTGCCGGCAACGGGGTGGGCGCAGCTTCCGCATGATGCATCCGGCCCATGGGCTGGCAGTTTGACACCCCTGCACCTAGATGAAGACAGCATGGTTGCATAAAGAACTCCCTGACAAACTGAGAGAAAAAAAGGACAAGTATAAAAAAAAATGGAAAGAGATATATATAACTCAAACAGAATACCAGCAACTAGCCTGAATCTGCAAGGATGAAGTCAGGAAAACGTAGGGTTCAGAATGAACCAAGACATGCAAAAATGCAAAAAATAATATATATATTTTCCAACATGTAAGAAGCAAGAAAAAAAAGTCAAGGAAATGATTGGTGCACTTGTGGGAGAAGAAGGCAAGAAGGTGACGGGTAGCAGGGAAAAAGTGGAACTGCTTAATACAGTCTTTGCATCTGTGTTCATGCAAAAGGAAAACATAGTCTAATCTATCAAAAGCAGCACCGTAGGAGACAGAAGAGGAATGCAAGTCAAAATAGGCAAGGAAACAGTAAGTGAACACCTATCCACTTTAAGGTAAAGGTAAAGGTTCCCCTGCACATGCGTGCTAGTCGTTTCCAACTCTAGGGGCTGGTGCTCATCTCTGTTTCAAAGCCGAAGAGCCAGCGCTTGTCCGTGGACATCTCCGTGGTCATGTGGCCGGCATGACTAGACACCAAAGGCGCATGGAACGCTGTTACCTTCCCACCGGAGTGGTCCCTATTTTTCTACTTGCATTTTTACGTGCTTTCGAACTGCTAGGTTGGCAGAAGCTGGGATGAGTAACAGGCACTCACTCTGTTATGCGGCACTTGGGATTCGACCTGCCAAACTGCCGACCATCTGATCGACAAGCTCAGCATCGTAACCCACTGAGCCACTGCGTCCCTATTCTATCCACTTTAGAAGAGTTCAAAACACCAGGAACAGATGGATTGTATCCCAAAGTTCCTAAGGAACTGGTAAACGTGATCTCAGAAGTACTGAACAGATGAATAAAAGAATGACAGAAAATAATATAATTGCAGCTGAGAAGAAAAAAATGAAATATTTTGTGTCACTTACTTAAATTCAATGGGATTTGAATTTTTTGCATAGCTTCCCTGTTTATGCAAATTGCATCCCCCTTTTATTTCTGCACATTTTTCCCCCATCTGACTTGGGAGAAAGAAGCTACTGCTGATGTTATTGTTATTGATACACTTTGTTCATGCATCACGAGCAAAGCTTCAAGGTTTAACATGTTGGAAATTGATGCAGTTGGGCAAATCACTGTATCTCACTTCAAGATGTTTTACTCCAGCTGAAAGATGTGTTCAACTGCTAGGAATGCAGGTATTCCTTGACTTATAACCACAATTGAACCCAACCTTTCTGTTGCTAAGCGAGACAGTTGTTAAGTGAGTTTTGCCCCATTTTATGACCTTTCTTACCATAGTTATTGAGTGAATCACTGCAGTGGTTAAGTTAGTAACACGGTTGTTAAGTAAATCTGGCTTCCCCAAAAACTTTGCTTGTCAGATGGTTGCAAAAGGGGATCACATGATCCTGGGACACTGTAGCCGTCATTAATATGAACCAGTTACCAACCATCCAAATTTTGATCACGTGACCATGGGGATACCGCAACAGTCATAGTTGTGAAAACTGGGCATGTCACTTATTCTAGTGCTGTTGTACGGTTGAAAGGTCACTAAATGAATGATTTTAAGTCGAGGACTGCCTGTTTATATATCTCAGCACGGTATCACAAAAGGCAACCTTCAGCTTGAAAAAGGTCCTTGCCCTCTTAGAATGGGTGAAGATGATAGAACTAGCAGAGATGGCAAAATCAACTTGTTTGGGCAAATAAAGATCAATGAATACCTATTTATTAGTAACTGGAAACACTTGGAAGCACTAGTATGAGAATCATGTGGCCTTATAACCCATCTCCATGACAGGACTTACTATGCTGATAATCAAAGTGCAGCATGAAGCAGGAAAAGGTTTTTGGTTCAATCACACGGACTTCCCATTAACATGCCAACGTTGACAGAAAAAAAGCAAGGCAACCTTTGATTTTTGGGGTGAAATGTCATAACAACCCTAAGGCTTAATAGATTCTTGAAAGATTGATTTTGGGACAGGAAGTTGCTATTTTCATTAACATTAAGCTAATGACATGATCACTCTCTCTTAAATGATAAGGGTTGATAGATCCTTGCCATTTGTTTGTGCCTCAATCCTTTTGATCCATTTCTACCCTCTTTGTTTACAGCTTTGGAATCTACTCATTCCTGGGCCCGAGGGATGGATTCTGTGATGTACAGCAGTATTCACAAAATTTCAAGCAATTATATGATAAATCTTTTCCAGGGTAAAACAGACAAGAGAGTTTGCTAAATAGTACCTTTTGATTCTAGACATTTTGTGGTTGCTCTATCAGTTTGACATTTCGGTGTCTATGCTGACGCCTGCATTAATACTGAATTCATGAGAAACCTGTTCTCAAGATGACATTTATGTATTAATTTGAAGAGCAATGATTGTGCCAAATAGCTGTGGTTCTTGCTGTTGTTGGTTCTTTGAATAAGTTCTTCAATGCATTTACTTCAGAATAAGTTCCATTAAAGTTGATGAGTTTCATTTGGTAAGACATGCCCTGGACTACATTCTAAAGCTTGATTTATTTATTGAAAAAAAATAAAGCATATATCTATATCTCTATATATCTATCTTATCTGAAATATTTGTTTATATATACATATACATATGTATTTATTACCAATACCATGGCATCCGGCATCCGGCCCTTTCATTCCTGGCAAATAGATGGGGAAGAAATGGAGGTAGTGACAGATTTTATTTTCCTGGGCTCCAAGATCATCACAGATGGGGACTGCAGCCAAGAAATTAAAAGACGCTTGCTCCTGGGGAGGAAAGCCATGGCAAATCTAGACAGCACACTAAAAAGCAGAGACATCACCCTGCCAACCAAAGTGTGTATAGTCAAGGCTATGGTCTTCCCAGTTGCAATGTATGGCAGTGAAAGTTGGACCATAAGAAAGGCCGAGCGCCAAAAAATTGAGGCCTTTGAACTATGGTGCTGGAGAAGACTCCTGCGAGTCGCTTGGACTGCAAGGCGATCAAACCGGTCAGTCCTAGAGGAGATCAACCCTGACTGCTCTTTAAAAGGCCAGATCCTGAAGTTGAAACTCAAATACTTTGGCCACCTAATGAGAAGGAAGGACTCACTGGAGAGGAGCCTAATGCTGGGAAAGGTTGAGGGCAAGAGAAGAAGGGGACGACAGAGAATGAGGTGGCTGGATGGAGTCACTAAAGCAGTAGGCGTGAGCCTAAATGGACTCCAGAAGATGGTAGAGGACAGGAAGGCCTGGAGGAACATTGTCCATGGGGTCGCGATGGGTCGGACACGACTTCGCAACTCACAACAACAATGTATTAAATGAGAAAGTTTATAATTATTTGTAGACCTGTTATGTAGGGGGAGGAAAATAAAAAAAATCTTTCCAGCACCCAGCCAGGGTAGATTTCTTTTGTATGTTGAATATTAGATTTGTTTGATTTTTGAATACAATATTTTTTTTACTGTTACTGTTGGATATACCGGTATGTTTTTCTGTTTCCTTTGTTTTGCATTTTATTCTTGTTGATAAAACATGATAAGTATATATTTTAAAAAAAGAATATATAAACAGAATTTCTTCAAAATTCTCTGATAGTCTCTGATTTGAAAAGCATGATATATGTGAAATTATGGTTATGGAAAACTCCCTTTGTCTTCCACTTTCTCAATTAAGAAAAGACAAGACTACATTTTCTTTGTCCCTGTGTAATTTTCTTTATTGTTTCAATCTTATATTCTGATGTCTTTCTTGCAGTAAAATGTTAGAGTGTAAAGACCTTGAGACAGAGAAAAATATTGCCTAAATACACTGGAAATGTCTCTCTGTGTGATAAATGTCTACCCCATATTCATATTATTTTCTGCAATTTTACTGGGAATGCAAAGAAATAAAAACAGTAACCACAAGAGTACACTGAGTTGTGAAAGCAAAAAGTACTTTACTTTTGAGGTGGTGTAAAAAACAAAAATGCACAGTCAAAAAGAAACAGTCCAGGTCATACACAATAGTAACAGTCCAAGGAGTATTCCAAATGCAAAGTCTTCTTACCGGTCCAGAGGTCAAATACACAGTTCAGGTTTATCACAGTAGTAAACCAACAGTACAGCAAAACAGCAATAGTAGAGAGAGCAGTAAATTCAGAGAGAAAGAAGCTACGTTCCTAGCTCCCTCTTATGGCCATGAGAACACTTACACACCCATTGGCCAATTAACATCTTAAAGTCACAACTTCATAGTTTATATATTTTCAACCCAACTATGTAGGCTATCACCATATGCCTAACATTCTCCCCTTTGGGTAGAATAATATATAACCTCTTTACAATCTTATGCCAATTCTTTCACAACTAGTACTGTGTTTCACAGCACTTTGGACTTTAGTGAAATGATCTGCGATATTCACATCAGATGAACAATATTCCAGTTGTATTAATTTGTCTTTGACACATTGTCTTACATTCAAGTAACGAAGATCTGTATGTTTGGATCTTGTTCTGACTGCAGCATTGTTTGCTATTTTTATCGCAGCTTGATTGTCCTCATATACAATAAATGGATCTTAACAGAGGTCTTGAAAATGCATAGAATTACTAGAATTATGCCACCTTATTGAAGGAAAAAGAGAAAATTCAATACCAGATTGCTATTGCCAGGCACTAGTCTCAAATGTCATGTGCCTAGTCATAATTTCCAAAAGCTTCTTCGAAAGTACGTATAACAAAATGGAGTTGGTGGAGATGGGTGAGGTTTTTATCCGATGATTTTGTGGGTACATTACCTATTGTTTCATGTTTCTCATGTTGCTGTAATACCTAGTTGGGCGCTGTCAACATCTGTTATGATCTCTTCCCCATTTTTTCTCCTAGCTGAGTTCTTCAGGGAAGCCATTAAGGCAGACATGTCAAACACAAGGCCTGGGGGCCAGATCCGGCCCGCGAAGTGGTTTCATGTGGCCCGCGGAGCCATCCTGGAAACAGTGAGGGAACGGCCCCCACTGCCTTGGTCCTGGCCCAGAGACCCTCCTTCTGCCAGAGACCCTCAGATCTGTCCCACTCCTGCCCAGGCCCCCATAGGCACCCTTGATGCAAATGATGTAGAGCTGGCCATGCCCACCCAGTAGGCCACACGCACTCTAGCCACGCCCACCCAGTAAGCCACACCCACCCTGGCCATACCCACCCGGCCCGCTGAGGGCAACCGCAATGCTGATGCAGCCCTCAATGAAATTGAGTTTGACACCCCTGCATTAAGGGATAGACAATCACATTAAGTGAATGAAATAGGACTCTGGCAGAACAAATCACTGTCAGGACCTTGGAGAGTTCAGTAAGGAATCTACGGTCAAGGTTAACCCTCCCTTCAAGACTTGTTGCTCTGATACTTATGCTCAACACAAACAATACAAAACCGAAGTGCAGATAATTCCTTAGCTCTATCCCTGTTTGTTGCTCACTCTAGATACAAAGATTCTAAAGCTTGGGATTCTTATGTGAATGTGGGAATTATGAAAGACGATGAACGTGTGTTTGCAGATGATGAGAAAGTTACATCCTTAGACCAGAAAGGCATTAGGAGATTTCCCCTGAATTAGATAATTTGGGGTTTAGAGTTGTTTCAGAGTTGGACAGCAGCTAAATTGAACTGATTAAATAAATACATTATTGATGTTTGCCAAAGTCCTACTAGGGTCCCGAATCTATGGACACAACAACTTCCGCACTTCCCCAAGCTTGCTGCTCTCTTCCAGCGCCAACAGGATGCAGTTTATCATAAGAATTTCAGTCAGACAACAAGTGTCACAACTTCTGACACGTAAATGAATGCATGCAAAATTTTGCTTATTTAAATTTCTGTGGCTGCCCAATTGGCAGTTGTGACTCTGGGCAGCTAACATCAGGTACATGTTAGATAACAAAAAATAAATAAACCCATCTGAGGTCAGCCACGATCACTTTCCTAACCTTTTCAGAATGGGCTTGTCTAACTCTCTAACATACCATGGGAATATCAAAGATGAAATAGCAGCTATCATGGTGAGCTACATCCATAAATGGTTGCAGCAAGTACATTATTAAGAGCTTTATTGGGTTACAGATCACTTTAACTGGAGCTGTTTGACCTCTCTAAGCATTCTGATACATTTGCAACTGATGGCCAGAAGGTTCTCATTAAAGAGGAAAAATCAGCAATAAAAACATGATTTTACCATCTCCCAACACTTCAGAAAGGTCAGGAGGAAAGATAAACAACTTCCTGCAGCTGTGTCTACATCTGGCACACGACCCACTGCAGAGAACGTGCTCTGGAAAGATAAACAGATCTGCTTGTGTCTTCCTGGTGTCCCTATACATTTAGCAAAGGTTAGAGGATCGAACTTGGCTGCATACCTTCATCAGTAATTAATTTTAAAAAGCTGTCAGGATGTAAATGAATGTAAACCCTGATTATGAGCACCTAGGGATTAAAGGTTCATTTCCCATGGTCTTCCTTTATCTGACAGTAGGTTTTAAATCCTTCATAGGGCATAAGGTTGCTACAACTCACAGTTTCGCAAATATACCCATTTGGAAAGTTGCCCAAAATAAAGCAATGGAGGGATTAGCTCCATGAAGAAGGAAGAATGGAAATGCATAGTATAGGAAAAGAAGCTATAGCCTATTTGGAAAGAATGCACCTACACAATTGAACTCCTTGTAGTTGATTTACTCATTTATTGGAGAACAACCAAAGACCTACACCCATGTCATTAGGAAGACTTGCTGATCTTTGCAACCTTAAACATATATATATATTTTAGAGATGCTGGAGGGGAGGAACTGTTTGCATCTGGGTTAGCAACATTTGACTAGCATAGAGGGCCGAGCCTTTGAAGACTTTGTCATAGCCAAAATACTTGAGGAACTCAACATAATGAATTATTCCTTTTAGCACGTTGAATCATTGGGAATATTTCTAGAGGTAATGAGTAGGAAAGTTGTTGTTCTTCTTTTACATTACGAATAGCCCTCACCTTTTGCACAAACCAATTTGAGAATGCTTATTTGGAAGGTTGTTTATGCAAACTTAAATAAACTGACTGAATGCTTGGTAAGATCACAGAGAGTTCTGTATCTCCCGATTAGCATTTTAAAAAACCTGGACAATTACAGGAGACCTCCAAGAGGCCTGGATAGTTGAGAAGAAGGAGGTCATCACATCAACGGGCAGATAAGGCTTCAGAATGATCAATCACAAGTGCCCCAATTTAAATCTGTCACGATACCCACATCTGATTAGATATTGCTTTTTTAAAAAAAACTGATCAAATGAGGTATCGCTGAGAAAGGAGGAAGTATGTTGTTGTTCTGGCAATTGTGGCTGCTGAAAATTAACCTGTAGGTCAATAATCTGATGTCTTTGCATTAACTCAGACCCCTCTAATCGGGAGTCCTTCAGATGTGCTGATTTGCACATCCCATAATACTCATGTGAACTGAAAATAATGGGAGCTGTAATCTCAAAGCAATGCAAGGGAGAAAAAAAAATGTAGCATCCCCCCCCTGCTTTTCTCTTGTATTTACTGTTTTATCCTTCTATCATATTTTAATGTACATAATCTGTTTGTGCTGACATGTATGTTGGGTCTGTGACCTGTAGGTAAAGCAGCTGATTAGTAATTAAGCCTGAGAATAGACTGGATAGTTTATCATGCCTTTCGCTTTACTGAATGAGGCCGTTTCTTTTCATCTGGATCGTACAAAGTCCAAGAATTTACACTAGGACACTAGGATAGGAGAGTATGCATGTTAGCATTTCTCTGCTAAGGTTCACAAACTGTTCTTGTATCTTATGATTAATGATTGCAACTATGATCTATGATCTATCACTTTGTTGTATGCACACTGAGAGCTTATGCACCGGAGACACATTCCTTGTGTGTCCAATCACACTTGGCCACTGAGGAATTCTATAAAGAATTCTATTTTATTCTATTCCTATTCCTAATGTAACAGGTTCATGGCGCTCTGACTCTTTTGGCATGATAATTCTCTGAAAAATGAACAGGGTTAAATTTTTGTGGCGGGGAAAAGCTGACAAAATATCCCCCAAATATGAGTTAAGATATGGGCTCCTTAGGAAAAAAAATCAATTAAAAAATCCTCGTGTGTCCCTATTGAAGAGGCGGTGGGGCAGTAGCTCAGAGGCTTGTTGATCAAGCCATTGTAAGCCCTTCTTCTTTCTTCCTGGTCACATGACCCGAAATGAAGCTGTCATTAAGGGACAGAAAAGGAGGCTGGAAGCTCTGCTTTCCACCCTTTCCTCACTCTATTAACGCACCATGTAGTGTGTGAATGGCTGTGTTAATGGACTTTTAGATGTCTGATAAGACCACATCATAACAACCAAGTATTATGTTTTTCCTTCTTTTACTTCAAGGTCATAATCGTAGCCAGCCTTTTATTATGAAAATCATGTATCTATACTAGAACTTTACTATCCTTTGTAACAAACCTACCCTGATTAACACACGCCAAACTCTACAATCGGCTCAATCAAGATATGGACTAAGTAGCAATATTTTGTATTTGACAGTATTTTCAAAGAATACTTGAACAGAGCTTACTGAACAATCACGATTTGTGGACCGTAGTTTGAGAAACTCTGCTGTTATGTAAGCCAGGATGTACATCCCTTGTATATCATGTAGGGCAAAAGAGGAAGCAGTTAATAGGATAGCCATAATAGTTGTCAGTCAGCGGTTTGGCAGATGAGTGAGAAATCAAAAAGAAAGGAAAGATTTGTCATTGGCGAAAAATATAGGGAAGTAAGAAAATTGTAGCCCGAGAACAGTGGGTGCAGAATAGATTTAAATTATTTCAGTTGAAATGATTAGAGATACATGGCTGTATATCTTTGGAATGCAAGCCTCTAATAGTAGTAAATAGACATAGACTAGATGGGTGTAAGGGACGTGGTGGCTCAGTGGGTTAGGACGCTGAGCTTGTCGATCAGAAGGTCGGCACTTTGGCGGGTCGAATCCCGAGTGCCGCGTAGCAGAGTTGAGTGTCTGTTACGTGTCCCAGCTTCTGCCAACCTAGCAGTTTGAAAGCACGTAAAAATGCAAGTAGAAAAATAGGGACCACTACGGTGGGAAGGTAACAGCGTTCCCTGCGCCTTTGGCGTCTAGTCACGCCAGCCACATGACCACGGAGATGTCCTCGGACAAGCGCTGGCTCTTCGGCTTTGAAACGGAGATGAGCACCGGCCCCTAGAGTTGGAAACGACTAGCACGCATGTGCAGAGGAACCTTTACCTTTACCTTAAAGTGGATAGGTGTTCACTTACTGTTTCCTTGCCTATTTTGACTTGCATTCCTCTTCTGTCTCCTACGTCCTCGCATGGGCGGGGGAACTTTTACCTTTACCTTTAGCATTACATGTTCTGCATGGCAATTGTAGAAAAGAACACTGAATTACAAGGGAATATTGACTATCCAATGGCCCCAACCAATCCTAGCTAAGGAGTCAAGATGGCAGGCATGACAGTGTGGCCAAAACTCAACCAGTTTTTTGTGTGTGTGTGTAGTCAAGTTTCAATTGCATCTTCATGGGCACCATCGTCACTTCTTTGACTGCCCCCTGTGATCATCCATGATTAAAAGCCTCTAACAATCTACAAAAGAACAATGGGTTGCTTTATTTTAAACAAACAACAGCCCTGAATAAATTAAGCCTCTGATTTTACAAGCCAGCTGCTAAGAGGACTTTTGCTAATGGCTTTGAAAAGCTTTAAACTATTTAGGACTGGAGGGAAACTGAGCATGGTTTTATGCTGGTGGTCTTGCGAGGCATTTCTACCTGTCCAGTGGGACTGTCCACCAGCAGATGTGGGTAGGATTGCAGCTTCGGCTGAATTTTTATAATCCCACCATAATTAGATCAAGTAATTAATCAAGGCCAAGGTTTCTGCCCATTCTGCATTTTGACATTTTTTGTCTCAATAAGGTAAAGGTAAAGGTTCCCCCCCGCACATGCGTGCTGGTCATTTCCAACTCCAGGGGCCGGTGCTCATCTCCATTTCCAAGCCGAAGAGCCAGCGCTTGTCCGAGGACGTCTTCCGTGGTCATGTGGCTGGCATGACTAGACGCTAAAGGCGCATGGAACGCTGTTACCTTCCCACCGTAGTGGTCCCTATTTTTCTACTTGCATTTTTATGTGCTTTCGAACTGCTAGGTTGGCAGAAGCTGGCACGCGTAACAGGTGCTCACTCTGCTACGCGGCACTCGAGATTCGACCCACCAAACTGCCGACCTTCTGATCGACAAGGTCAGCATCCTAACCCACTGAGCCACCGCGTCCCTCTTTGTCTCAATACCAAGGAGCAAAGCCAGAAAGAAGGGTGAAATCAAGTAAGTCAAAATAGTGGTTTGATGCTGCCATTCAGGTTCCACCTGGTTTTTATTCGTGATGTGGACCTTGGATTGTACCATCACAGCCACCTGTTTTGACTTATTTAACCTCAGCTTGTGGACCTCCCTGTAAAATCAGATGCATAACTTATATTAATACACATTGAATTACTATCAGCACCTGTATTCTGATTCATATGCCTTATTGGCCTGGTTGCTTAAGAAGGATAAATTTTTAACTGCTAAGTTTGTAGGAATTGATAAGGGTTAAAGTGGTTTGGTGATTTGTCCTACTCAAAAGGCCTCAAAACAATGTCATGGGGGAAAAAAAGTAGAATAGACTAGAAATAGGAACAGGAACAGGAATGAAATAGAATAGAATAGGAATGGAATGGAATAGAAATGGAATGGAACAGAAGTCCTTACTGCTCTTACTGGCCAAGTGTGATTGGACACACAAGGAATTGGTCTCCATTGCATAAACTCAAGCAACAAGTGATAAATCATGATTATCATAATAAAATACAGTCATCATAAATCATAAGATACAACACAGTGATAGTCATAGATGCTAAATAAGCAATCCATATAAATCATAATAGGATACTAAATAAAAACAATCAGCATGAATCATAAGATACAAACAACAAAGTTATAGTCATAAGCTAAGGAAATAGGTAATAGGAATAATAATAATAATAATAATAATAATAATAATAATAATAATAATAATAATAATAATAATAATAATAATAATAATAATGATGATGATGATGGAAGGGACCTTGAAGGTCATCTAGTCCAACCCCCTGCTCAGGCAGGAAACCCTATACTATTTCAGACAAATGGCTGTCCAATCTCTTCTTAAAGACTTCCAGTGTTGGAGCATTCACAGCTTCTGGAGGCAGGTTGTTCCGTTGATTCATTGTTCTTACTTTCAGGAAGTTTCTCCTTAATTCTAGGTTGCTTCTCTCCTTGATTAGTTTCCATCCATTGCTTCTTGTCCTGCTTTCAGGTGGTTTGGAAAATAGCTTGACTCCCTCTTGTTTGTGGCAGCCCCTGAGATATTGGAACACTGCTATCATGTCACCCCTCGTCGTTCTCTTCATTAAACTAGACATACCCAATTCCAGCAACCGTTCCCTATATGTTTCAGCCTCCAGACCTCTAATCATCTTTGTTGCTCTTCTCTGCACTCTTTCTAGAGTCTCCACATCTTTTTTACACCATGGTGACCAAAACTGGATGCAGTATTCCAAGTGTGGCCTTACCAAGGCATTGTAAAGTGGTATTAACATTTTACCTGATCTTAATTCTATCCCTCTGTTAATGCAGCCTAGCACTGTGTTGGCTTTTTTGGCAGCTGCAGCACACTGCTGGCTCATATTGAAGTGATTGTCTACTAGGACTCCAAGATCCCTCTCACAGTTGCTACTATTGAGCAAGGTACCTCCTAAACTATACCTGTGCATTTGTTTTTTCTTGCCTAAATGTAGAACCTTACTGAATTTCATTTTGTTAGATAGTGCCCAGTGTTCAAGTCTGTCCAGATCCTCCTGTTTCTTAAGCCTCTCTTCTGGAGTGTTGGCTATTCCTGCCAGCTTGGTGTCATCTGCAAATTTGATGAGTTCCCCATCTATACCCTCATCCAAATCATTGATGAAGATGTTGAAGAGCACTAGGCCCAGAACAGAGCCCTGAGGCACCCCACTTACACACTTCACTCCATGTAGATGCCGTTCCATTGAGGACCACATGCTGAGTACGGCCAGTCAGCCAGCTACGAATCCATCTGGTGGTGATGCTGTCTAACCCACATTTTTCTATGAGAAAGATAGTAGTGATGAGAAGTAGTGATGAGAAGGCTAGTAGTGATAACAGCCCTACCAGGTTGTTTGACACCCCAGGCCATAAGACAGTGTTGTGGGTATTAGCAGAGTGATGGTATCGGGGCGGGAACAACTGTCTTTGTATCTAGTTGTTTTGGTGTGCAATGTCCTGTAGCAGAGGATGTAGTACAGTAGAGAGATTCTTAACTGTTCCTAGAATTGGACGAAGTTTGCAAATATGAGAATGCTTGCTTTATAGGTATACTACATATAGTCCTTGACTTACAACCATAATTGAGCCAGGAATTATAATCATGAGTCATTGCAATCATCAAACCATGATTTTAGGACCTTTTTTGTAGCAGTTGTTAAACAAGTGCCAGAGTCATTTAAAAAAATAATAATACCTTTATTGATTAGCCCATGGGCCATATCAAGGAGCAGAGTTCCAAACACACGTTATACTAAAATGCAGTAAAAACCATTTAGAATGGAATTGGTTAAAATATAATGTAGAATAAAAATAGAAATAAATTGCAATTTAAAATGAAATTGGGATAAAATAGATTTTTTTAAAAAAATGAAACTAGAAACAAATGCGGCAATTGAAGATGTAGATAGATAAAATACGATAAAATTATATTTCACTATCACCCCTACAATCTACCCCAATCAGTCTCACATATGCCGATCTCAGCTGAGCCATTTTGCTCAGATACTGTGCTGTGTTAAATGTAATTTTCCAATTCTGGCCGCACATAAGGTAAGTCCATAGTCATTAAATTTTATCCAAATGGCTTTTTTTTGCCAGAAACTGGAACTAACAACTGGAAATTGACAAAAAATACACTGAAAATCGTAACCACATGGCCGCAGGATGCTGCAAACACTGGTAAAACTAAGCTGGTTTCCAAGCACCCCAAATGTGTGCGTTTGTGTGGTTGTCATAAGTTTGAATTTGGGTCATAAGTATCTTTTGGGAGGGGGATCCATTGTAACTTCAAATGGTTACTAAGTGGCTTGTCATAAGTTGAGGACCATCTGTAATTCATTACCAGCCATACCATATAATCCCCTCTTCCTGCTTCAAAAAACACGAATCGCCTTCAGATTTTGCTTTGGTTTTATCCCACTTTGGTCTGCTGCATTTTACCAGGTTGTCGTTCTCCCCAGGGGCAAAAAAGAATGGCTTGTCAAAAAAGAAATAAATAAAAAATTATTGGTTTCCTGGCTCCACTCACAGTATTATTGGTGTTGTCTTAACAGGATAGTTTAATTAAAAAAGCATACAATGGATCGAGTTATTTCCCCCCTCTGTGTTACAGTGTGACTGAAGGAAAAAAAATTTATCTAAACCAGTGAGTTATTTGCAGTATGTTTTATTTATTTTTAATGACTTCTGCTTCAAAAAAGCTACAGAGAAAAATCTATTGATTTATGTTACTATAGCCCAGGGGTAGGCAACCTTGGCTCTTTTATGACTCGTGGACTTCAACTCCCAGAATTCCTGAGCCAGCCATGCTGAGGAGAAATGGAGAGGTTTCCATGCTGAGCCATGCTGGCTCAGGAATTCTGGGAGCTGAAGTCCACAAGTCATAAAAGAGCCAAGGTTGCCTACCCCTGCTATAGCCTGAATAGAAATTCCCCAAAGAAGTTGCAATTGGTCCGAACTATTTTTCTTTTCTCATGCTTGCAAAAAATAACTATAGATAGGCTAAGATTATGGGGTAAGGAGGAAGCAATAAAACTGTCGAATATTGTGGTGCAGTGAGTCGGTTGAATTAATAAGAGTTTCTCATTTCCTTTATAAAAGGAAATTCTTATTTCCTTTTATAAATATATACTTTTTTCATATTATTAGGACAATATTAACCATTATATATTTGCTTAATGTCATAAATACTTAACTCATTCCCCAAATTCTCCCTGCCTTTCATTTTATATTGCTACAAAAATTCACAGCACTGATATTTTGTACAAATGAACATATTTGGCTTCTCAGAGCAGATTTAATATCTGTAGTGCAATTTTATTTGGGTATGTTAATTTATTTCTAAAATGCATTTACAGTGTAATAGACAGAACCATTATGAAGGAAGATTATAGACACAGCCCTTATATTTACAATCTTCAACATATTTGATATCAAACAAGAGCCATGTAGGATTAGCCTGAAGGCCCATCTGATCCAATATTCTGTTCCCATGATAACCAATTAGAGGTTTATAGAAATCAATAACAGATTGATTGAAAACTGTGGTACTAATAGCCAACTGAAAACTGTATTATGTACAATTTGCATTGGGCATACAGCAAAGTAAACAAACAAAGATTTTTCTTTGAAGAATGTTTCAAACCACATTGCAAAAAACCACAAAAATGGTGTCATCAGCTACTCTTGCAGGCTGTGCATCAGACTTAGATATCCCCTGTTTAATTTACCATATCACTGGGAAATTTCATGGAATAAATTCAGTGTTTGTGAAGCATTAGCACTATGTTATCACTTGACATGAAATCAATCAAGTCAAGTGACTTTAGTGTATTATTTCCTCCAGTGATGTAGCAGGAATTTACAAAAATATCTAAACATTACTTCATTCCAAAGGAGAAGGAAAAAGATAATTATGGCATCTAAATAATAAGACATATATGGTACACAGATGGATTAATACAGTACACAAGCAAAGTAATCAACAATACTGAGTACATTTACAAACAATGGCCCATTCCACATTTTACATCAAGCTAAAACTATTCTGGATTAGGGTTTACTGAAAATGAGCACAGTTATTTCTACTTGTTTCTTCCTGCCTATTAGAGCAACTCAGCAAATTTCTTCTGTGGTTTATTAAAGACTATTAAAAGAGCATGTAAAAGTGTTATGAATTTAAACAATGAAGTCATAATAGTCTAATAATTATTAAGCAGTTATAACCAGGGCTTTTTTTCCTCATAGAACGCTCAGAACGGAGTTCTGGAACCTTTTTTGGATGGAACCTTGTAGGGTAGGCAAAGTGGGTTGTATAACATCTGTGAGTTCCGGCACCGTTTTCTTTTACAAATAAAGCAATGGTTATAACAATGTCAGGTGATAGGATGAGAATTAATGATTTAAATTACAAGAACAAGGAATTAGACTAAACATTAGAAAGAATGTCCTGGTAGTATAAATTGTTTGACAGTAACAAAAGACTGCCTTGGAAGTTAATGAACTTCCCTTTGTTAAAAGTTTTATAAGAAAAGGTTGCATGGCTACCTATCAAGCTATAATAGTAGTGGCAATTTTGCACTTTTGGGCTTTGGAATGATTCTAATCACAGCATGTAACGTGTGTTCAATACAAATCTGAAATTGTATTCAGTTCACCTATCCGTACTTAAAATAGATTACCCGTGTGCACATCTGGGAAATATATTGTTATGTGCTAATGGTTTTAGGGATGCGGTGGCTAAGTGGGTTAGGACGCTGAGCTTGTCGATCCAAAGATCGGCAGTTTGGCGGGTCGAATCCCAAGTGCCGCGTAGCAGAGTGAGCGCCTGTTGCTCGTCCCAGCTTCTGCCAACCTAGCAGTTCGAAAGCACATAAAAATGCAAGTAGAAAAATAGGGACCACCACGGTGGGAACGTAACAGCGTTCCGTGCGCCTTTGGCGTCTAGTCATGCCGGCCACATGACCACGGAGACGTCCTCGGACAAGTGCTGGCTCTTCGGCTTTGAAACGGAGATGAGCACCGGCCCCTAGAGTCGGAAATGACTAGCACGCATGTGCAGGGAAACCTTTACCTTTACCTAATGGTTTATTTTATTTTTTATTTTTATTGAAAAGTTTTAAAATACATTTTATCTTTAACAATCCCCCCTCCCCCCTACCTATCCCTCCCTACCCCTCCCCCCCTTTCCCCCCTCCCCCCGACTTCCCAGAGCTAAGTACAGGGTATACAAACAAAGAACAATCATAAACATCCATATGCTACCAACAATAAATTCTTAAATCTATCACTCTCTAGCTCATATAAGATAACTACAAGCAATACTAATATTTCATATAAAAAAAAAGAAAATAGAAAGGAAGACTTATTCAAATGCTAAATGAAACTTTTTAGTCCCATATTTGTTCTGGATATATTCAATCCATTTTTTCCACTCCATAATATAACGTTCTTGCGAATGATCTTTCAAATAAGCCGAGATCTTTGCCATTTCTGCCAGGTCAGAAACCTTTAAAGTCCATTCTTCTATAGTCGGCAGTTCCTCCTTCTTCCAATATTGACCTATTAAAAGTCTTGCTGCTGTAATTAAATTCAACATCAACTTAGTGTCCACAACAGTAGCATCTGTAATTATACCCAGCAAAAAGAATTGCGGACAAAACTTTATCCTTTGCTTGAAGATCTTCTGCATATTCCACCAAATTTTTATCCAAAAAGCCTTAACCTTTTTACAGGTCCACCATATGTGAAAATATGTTGCATCTTCGCCACCACACCTCCAGCATTTTGGCTGATAATTCGGATACATACTTGCAAGCTTTTTAGGATCTAAATGCCATCTATAAAACATTTTATAAAAGTTCTCTCTTAGGTTTTGAGCTTGTGTAAATTTTACGTTCCTCACCCAGATCTTTTCCCACGTGTCCATTGTAATAACTTCTTGGATGTTCTGGGCCCATTTTATCATACAATCTTTAACAAGTTCTGTTTCTGAGTCAATTTCTATCAATGCAAGATATATCCGTTTAATATGTTCTGGACCCTGATTTCTAATTTGCTTTATCAAATTTTCATCAGTCATTGCAAAACCAGTTTTCTGATCTTCTTTCCACCTGGCCCGTAACTGAGTATATTGAAACCAAGTTTGAACAATCTTCTCATCTCGCAAGAGGTTATACGATTTTAAACACCATACACTTCTTTCCAAGCTTAAAATCTCCTTATACGTAGTCACATCATGTTTGAAACCAACATTTATGTTTTCTATTGCGTGTTTTGGAATTGCCCACAATGGCATCTTACAGTCTAACTTATGTCTATACTTCTTCCAAACTCTCAACAATGCCTGTCTTAAAATATGCACTTTAAACACATTATCTACCTTCTTATCATACAACAAATATGCATGCCAGCCAAATCACAAGTCGTGGCCCTCAAGATTTAATAATCTCTCTTGTGTCAAATTAATCCAATCTCTAAGTCACTTAGGTGAATTAGGTGACTATTCAAATCAAATAATCTGCCAGGTCGTTACAAATGAAAGAGATCCATGGTGTAGTTATAAACCTCCTTTCGCTGGATGGAATTCTTCTGTGTTGAAGTATTCAAATCATGCACTTTGTGTGTACTAAGCACACAAAGAAAAGGGTTGGCATCTCCTCAGAAAGATGAATATCCCTATACTTACACAAGAGCAAAGGGAAGAGATGAATCAACTGATAACTAGTGAAGAAATTATTTTAGCAATTAAACAACTAAAAGTGGGAAAGGCACCTGGAACAGATGGTTTGACAGCCATTTAATTATATAAACTTACAATCAGAGTTGGTGGAACCTTTAAAAGAATTATTTAGAACAATTCAATCTGGAGGAGAAGTGCCTCCATCGTGGAAAACAGCATTTATAACATTGATTCCAAAGGAAGATCAAGATCTTACCCAATCTAAAAACTACAGACCTATATCGCTTTTAAATACTGATTATAAGATATTTGCAAAGATTTTAGCAAATAGATTAATGAAGGTTATGCAGCAAATGATTCATAGTGATCAAACAGGATTTATAAGTGGTAGACAAATGAAAAATAATGTGAGACATATTGTAAATTTATTAGAATATTTGGAAAGAAATAATCAAGTCCCTGCAGCGCTGATTTTTTTGGACGCTGAAAAAGCGTTTGATCAATTGAATTGGCAATTTTTATTTAAAGCCTTAGAGAAGATGGAGTTTGGTGATAAGTTTTTACAACCCATTAGGGCAGTATATCAGAAACAAACAGCTCAAATAATAATTAATGGTAGTTTAACAGAAGCTTGTAAAATTGAAAAGGGTACAAGACAGGGATGTCTGCTGTCACCATTGCTGTTTGTTTTAACATTGGAAATATTGTTGATTAAGATACGAGACTCAAATAAAATAAAGGGAATTAAAATTAAAGATCAAGATTATAGATTGAGAGCGTTTGCAGATGACTTGGTTATTACATTAAGTCAACAGATTCAATCGGTTATAGATTTAATGGAAATAATTTTGCAATATGGACAAGTTTCTGGATTTAAGGTAAATAGGCAAAAAACTAAAATATTGTCTAAAAATATGAATACAGAACAAAAGGTAGTTCTAGAAAAATTAACTGGATTTGAAATAGTTAAAAAGATTAAATATTTGGGGGTATATCTTTCAGCTTCAAATACGAAATTATATAAAAATAATTATGAATTGTTATGGTTAAAAATACAAAAAGAGTTAGATAGTTGGAGAAAATTACAATTGTCTTTATTGGGAAGAATTGCAGCAGTGAAAATGAATGTTTTACCAAAATTTTTATTTTTGTTTCAAATGATACCTATACTTAAAAAAGATTCAAATTTGGAGGAATGGCAGAAAGGTATTAATAAATTTATTTGGGCAGGGAAAAGACCAAGAGTAAAACTTAAGATAATGCAAGATATACGTGAAAGAGGTGGTCTTAAAATGCCCAATTTTAAATTATATTATGAAGCTGCGGCTTTATCGTCAATCAGTAATTGGTTTAATTTAACAGAAGGAAGATTATTGAATATTGAGGGATGTGATTTATTATATGGCTGGCATGCATATTTATTGTATGATAAAAAGGTGGATAATGTTTTTAAGACACATATATTAAGGTATGCCCTGTTGCGAATTTGGAAAAAATATCGATACAAGTTAAATTATAAAATACCAATTTGGGCAATACCTAAACATGCAATAGAAAATATAAGTTTGGGATTTAAACATGATGTGATCACATATAAAGAAATTCTTAGATTGGAAAGGTATGTATGGGAACTAAAGCCATTCAATATTTTAAAAGAAGAAAAGATAGTACAAACTTGGTTTCAGTATGGGCAGATACAAGCTAGATGGAAAGAAGATTGGAGAATTGGTATTTCAACAACTCTATGAAAACTTGGTAAAACAAACAAGAGATCAAAGTCAAGCGCATATAAGAAGGATATATAATGCATTGATAGAGATAGATTCAGAAACGGAACTTGTTAAAGATTGTATGATAAAATGGGCCCAGAATATACAGGAGCCAATAACGATGGATTCCTGGGGAAAAATTTGGGTAAGAAATGTAAAATTTAAAAAATTAGCATGTATGTATCCAAATTATCAGCCTAAATGTTGGAGGTGTGGTTGTGAGGATGCAACGTATTACCATATATGGTGGACTTGTAAAAAAGTTAAAGCTTTTTGGATTAAAATTTGGTGGAATATGCAGAAGATATTTAAGAAAAAGATAAGGTTTTCTCCACAGTTACTGTATTTCTGTTGGGTATTATTACAGATTGTACCGTTATAGAAACTAAATTGATGTTGAATTTAATAACGGCAGCAAGACTTTTGGTTTTGCAATATTGGAAGAAGGAGGAACTGCCTACTATAGAAGAATGGACTTTAAAAGTTTCAAACTTGGCAGAAATGGCAATAATTTCCTCATATTTGAAAGAACAATCGCAACAGAGATATATTTCAGAATGGAGAAGATGGATCGATTATATTCAGAATAAATATGGGACTAAAAAATTTCATTTAGCATATGAATGAGTATTAGAATTATAAGATGTATTATTATTTAGTTATGTTTATGTGGAGTTAAAGTGCGATAGGATTTAAAGTGTATTTATAGATGGTTAGCATATTTTAGCTTAAGTTTGTTAGAGGCAATACCCTGTATTCAGCTCTGGGAAGTCGGGGGGGGGGGGAGGGGGAGGGAGGGGAAGTTTGGGGGGAGAGGGGGAGGGAGGGGAGGTTGGGGGGGAGGGGGTGGGAAGGAGTTTATGCTTAAAATGTATTGTAAAACTTTTCAATAAAAAAAAAGAAAGATTGTCCTTTCTCTTGCCACACCAATCAAGATGACAGTCATCAAAAAGATGAGAGAGTAGTGGGTTTTGTTACACAACCTAGCATCTTCCCAATGTGTTGACCTGCTGTTGTCCATATATATACAGTATATATTTGCATGAGAGAGCTACTCTGTATACTGAGAGAATGTTGGTTTCTGATTGTTTATTACTGAAGTTTGTTTTACGTATTTCCTATTTCGCTATCATAAACATTTTTTTTTTAAAATTCCATTTATATCCCGCCCTTCTCCGAAGACTCAGGGCGGCTTACAAGCTTAGCAGTTATTGTTATTGTTGTTGTTATTTTAATGAGGACCCTAATCAGGGTTAGACCTGGTTATGATTTTAAAGAAAGATAATCAAAACTATTAGAAAACTGGAAAACATCCTGGAAAAAGGACAATAGGAAATTACTTCCTCTATTACTAAAAACTATGTGTCTTTGTAGTTGCTACCAAGAATTGAGTCCGGTTTGAGGGAATTCTACCTCTTTGTATATTCAAATATTTTTTTAGCATATAGGAAATCACACACCGTCTTATGCTAGTCTATTTAGTCTGAATTCTGGTGGCAGACATATCCCTTGTATCACATTAAAGAAGAATCTGTTAATCGGAGGCAAATTTGTATATGGTACCCACTTATTTGAATCCATTTTTAATTCTTAGAAACTCAGGACAAAAATCTTAATCTTCTTGCTGTCCAATGCAAAACCGCCCCCTGGCTTCAATGAATTATGACTTTGTTCCTTTATTTGTGCAACCCACCTTTGTCTTTTCTAATCGATCCTTCTGCTTCATTTTCTGAGATGGAAACATAAATATCTCATTAAAGCCTTAGGGCTAGGGGGGGGGGAGTTTGAGGGGCGGGTGTGATTGGTCTGTTCTAAAAGAGAAGAGGTCAAGGGTCAGTTGTAAGCAGCAATGTTGGAAAAGCATGTTTTCTTTTAGAAAGTGGAGTTTTGACTTTATCCCCCCCCCTTGCTAATTTCACTCATTGGCCTCTGAAGTGGCTTTGGTTTCAGGGTCAAGGAAGGCCCCATTTGGACACAGCTATTCAAATAAGGTAGGAAAGCCATCAAGAACAGGACTGTGTTTTGAAAATAGAAGGCCAAAAGTATCATGTCCTATCAGAGCTAAAGACAACTGCAATCCATTCTCAGCACATGAAGAAGCTGGGTAAAATATTTTTGTCTGAGGAGAAACAACAGGAAGAAAACACAAGCCATTTTCATTGGAAAAAAGGGGGGGGCGCCTTCCTCTGTTTATCTAGTTAACCACTTCCATATGAGCAAACAACCTTAAGTGATTGTTCCTCTTTAGGGTATCTCCATGGGGTGTTCTGTTTCCCTTTAAAGTACACCAAGCAGGGCTTTTTTTCTCATAGAACGCTCAGAATGGAGTTCCGGCACCTTTTTTGGATGGAACCTTGTAGGGTAGGCAAGGCGGGTTGTATGACGTGTGTGAGTTCCGGCACCTTTTTCTTTTACAAAAAAAGCACTGACACCACGTAAGATGCTAACGAATGCTCGAACCAAAGCAAAACTTTATCTGAACCTTTTCTATGGAAAGAAAGAAAGAGGGAGTCCACAAAGAAGAGGGGGTCGAGCTCTTCTCCAAAGCACCTGAGAGCAGGACAAGAAGCAACGGATGGAAACTAGTTAAGGAGAGAAGCAACCTGGAATTAAGGAGAAACTTCCTGGCAGTTAGGATAATTAACCAGTGGAACAGCCTGCCTCCAGAAGCGGTGAATGCTCCAACCCTGGAAGTTTTTAAGAAGAGACTGGACAGCCATTTGCCTGAAATGGTATAGGGTTCCCTGCCTGAGCAGGGGGTTGGATTAGATGACCTCCAAGGCAGAGGACCACCTGTGCCCTTAAAGGCTGTCTTTCCTCAAGCTCAGCAAGTTTGAGATGCGTTGGGCTTCCGTTCCCAGAAATCCCCAGCCCCAGCAACAGCTGGGGGAATTCCGGGAGCAGAAAAGTCCAACGCATCTTAAACTTGATGAATTTGGAAACAAAACAAAACAAAACCCAGTGCTTTCAAGAGATACTCCCTTAGCTAAGTTTTTTTTTGGTCTTCCCTATAATTGAGCCCCCAGGCTTCACACAAAACTCCCCATGATCTGTCTTCCTTTCAACAACAACCTCCTCCTCCTCCTCCTCCTCATTATTATTATTATTATTATTATTATTATTATTATTATTATTATTATTATTATTATTATTATAGGTGAAGGAGAAGATTATTAACCCGGTCTACTTTTGCATCTCTCCATTTGGCCAATCCAAAATCTAATCCCTGTAACAGGTGCCAATGTAGATATTTACCTACTTTGAAGTCCATGCTTACCAGGTGCATTCTGGATGTCAGCAAGGAACCTTATATAGAATAAGACATTCCAGTGGAAAAATATTCAGTATTCTAAGTGTTGTGGATGGAGATGCTCTGTCTAAAGTCACTGGGAGAAGGACATGCGTTTATTCCATCAAAGGCGCAACCGGTTTGCATTGGGTCTCACAGCTTTGCCTCTACCATTTTACTTACTCTATTCTTCCTCCTGTTAAACCTTTTAATATCTCAGCTGATCGAATGTACAGTTTTCTGTTGGATCCATCAATGGAATAGTTAAAGTAGGAAATTAATACTTTAAACACAAAGAATTTGTTTTTATGTTGTGAGACAAAAAAACCCCAAAACCTACAACAACAACAAATAGCAAACAATGGCATTTCTGAGGAAAAACCCCAGTTGGAAATAGACTGTATATGTGGATAATTTGTTAGAACAGGGGTGTCAAACTGCTGGCCCGCAGGCCGGATGCCTCATGGTGAAACCATGCCCACTCCATTGCCGGCAACGGAAAAAAAGTCACGATACGTCACGACACGTTACGCGACGTTGGGAGTTTGACACGCTTGTGTTAGAATAATGGTCTCCAAACATGGCAACGTGAAGACTTGTGGATGGCAACTCCCAGAATTTCTCAGCAAAGCCTTGCTTAGCCAGCTTCCTTAGACACAGAAGACAAGTGGGTGTTTTCGATCTTTGGACCAAGCAGCTTCTCTCAACCCGAGACTTGCAAATTAAAAGAAAAACATATTTCCACCAATAATATATATATATATCCTAAATATAATATAAAAAGTACCTCGGTAGCAAGCAGTGGCTGTATAAGAGGGGAAGGGAGAAAGAGACTCAGAGGAGGGCTAATAGAATGTCACATACTTATCATGTCTGCTTTGCTTTTTAATTTTTGAAAAAATGGTCATGCTGTATTTATGTTGGAGATGCAATGAAACTATTGTTTCTGATTTCTGTCATGTTACCATTTCATAACTAACCTTGAAAAGTAAATTCCTCTTTGTTCAATATTTATGCACAGAATATCAAGTTGCTTTTTTTGCAACTCTTGTTTTTTTTTCCTTCCATTTAATTATGTTCCATACCCAGAGACTACCGCACAAGTCCTTGCAGTTTTCTTAGCAAGTTTTTCAGAAGTGGCTTGCCATCACAACCTTTCTAGGGGGGGGGGGAGAGAGAGAGAGAGAGAGAGAGAGAGAGAGAGAGAGAGAGAGAGAGAGAGAGAGATCCACAAAAACTTTGCTTCTCTGGTCAGGACAAGGATGTTTTGAAATTTATCTCTTTTCAAGAACATTCTCGAGTCACGTTCAATGCTGAGTAGACTTCCAGAATATTCTGGAACTGTGAGAACCATCCAGAAGTTAGAATTGGCAGAACTGATAAAAAAATTCACCCGTTTTGCCTCTATAAATATGAAACTTTTGCAGGCCGTGGTCACAAAAGCAAAGTTTGTGATGAATATAGCCATTTTTGCATAGGCCTTAGACATAAGCAGCTGAAATATAACACTGGGAAGCCAGGAACAAAAATTGTGTTAAATAGCATTATCGATTCTATGCTACAAACACTGAAACTACGATACAGGAAACTTCAGACTAGACTTCAGCATATCAGTGTACAGGTTGTAGCTACCATAAATAGGGACACTGTCATTCCTGGCTTCAGAACAAAACGCATACAGGATGAAAATAGATACCGCAGACTTTGGGATTGGATTTGCTGGTCAGATCTGATTCTTGAAAAACATCCGGTGTTTGCCGGATGTTCCTCGAATACCGACAGATTTCCTGTGTTTCTTTGGAAATATTCAAAGCTGTGTAAGGTTGGGCAAAGAGGATTAAAATGATTTTGTACATAAATACCTTCCAAAAGATCATGATTTTTTAATAATTACTTTCTTTCTGTACGAACTGGGAAAGATTCTCAAAGATGTGGCAAGCTGTGGTTCTTGGCCGAATTATCTGAGAGATTGGAAGTCACTTAGATGAATATTCTAAAGAGAGGATAAGGATAGTTAAAAGCCTGGCTTTTGGAAGTAATGCTAAATAATACGATAACACCCAGAGAGTGCACACACATCTTTACATTCATTTGTTCAGGATGACATTCTGTGCAATGTGTTGATCAAAAAGTATTCTCCTCTGAATATACTGAAATTGACTAAATTAGTTGAAATTGTCATTTCAGTTAGTTATTGAATTGAAATGGAAATATTGAAACAGCAGAGTTCCAATACTTGAGGGGGTGCCACAAAGAAGAGAGAGTCAACCTATTCTCCAAAGCACCGGCAGGCAAGACAAGAAGCAACGGATGGAAACTGGACAAAGAGAGAGAAGCAACCTAGAACTGAGAATTTTTCTGACAGCGAGAACAATCAATCAGTGGAACAACTTGCCTTCCGAAGTTGTGGGTACTCCATCACCAGAGGCTTTTAATAAGAAACTGGACAGCCATTTATCTGAAATGGTAGAGAGTCTCCTCCTTGAGCAGGGGGTTGGACTAGAAGACCTCCAAGGTCCCTTTCAACTCTGTCATTTTGTGTTCTGTAAATGCAATGCTTGGACCCTGTAGTTCTCGGATGTCAATCTCTCTTGAGTTCAACTCTTTCAGGGGTGTCAAACTCAATTTCATTGAGGGCTGCATCAGCATTGCGTTTGCCCTCAGGGGGCCGGGTGGGTGTGGCCTGGGTGGGTGTGGCCTACTGGGTGGGCATGGCCAGAGTGTGTATGGCCTACTGGGTGGGCGTGGCCAGCTCTACATCGTTCGCATCAAGGGTGCCTATGGGGGCCTGGGCAGGAGTGGGACAGATCTGAGGGTCTCTGGCAGAAGGGGGGTCTCTGGGCTGGAGCCAAGGCAGTGGGGGCCGTTCCCTCACTGTTTCCAGGATGGCTTCGCGGGCCACATGAAACCACTTCGCGGGCCAGATCCGGCCCCCGGACCTTGTGTTTGACATGTCTGCTTTAGCTGGTAGGTTCAAACATGCCCGCATAATCTATATGCATAATGTAGCCTTGAAGTGCCTTAGTTTTAATTGCTAAAACTGCCCATTTCATGACATGAAGTCTCTTGGCATAATGAATCATTTCTTTCTGGCCAGTTCATGAAAAGAGGGACTATTTATCTCCACTAAATGCAACTCTTACCTATTTCACGAAAAAGAAGAAATTGCATCTTGCTATACAATAGGTATGAAATTTCTTGGATCGTTGCCCAGCCAGCCCAGCATGCTTTATTGAATAATGAGAAATCCCCATGGCATTGGAAATGTGTGGTGTTTTAATGAGATTTATCAAAGTAGTATGGGAACTACATAGCTGAGATGTGGGGGGGAGGGGCTGCAATAAAATGCCCATCTGAAGAACAAATGTTCAGGAGTACTTCTCGGCTATCAATGCTTCTTTTCAGCCACTGCTGTCAATCAAAGTTTTAGTTCAGTCATCTTGGTAAAGACACAGAGGCATTATTTTCTTGATTATCTTAAAGCAGCATCTGCACGTGTTATCCTGTAACGGATAAGGAAACATGGAAAAAATTAGCAAGCATAATGTCAGGTCTGATTTTATATACAAGAAAAGCAAAGCATGGCGGTTTGTTTCTGGCAACCATCTGAACGAAACAATTGTTCCAATAATACCTGCATCTGAACAATTCTTCAATTTAACAGAAGTTACCACCGCCTTTCTTAAGTGTTACATCCACGCAAAATACCTTCGTGCATCTACATGTGTTCCTATTTTTCTTTTCTTTAAAAAGAAAGTGGCATTCATTTTCAACAAGAACAAAAAATGTGGATCCATTTTGGGAAACTCAGGGAAGCTAGGTCACCAGCAGGAAGACATTTCGGAAGGAAGAATCGGATGCTTGACTAGCATCCAGCTTTGCGCTGGCACACGACATCATCTCTCACCAGGGCCAAATAACTTCACTGAAGCAGATGTTCGGTGGTCAGTTGCTAGCTGTTGTTATGGGTTGTTGTTGCATCTATTTGGTAAAACATGTTCATTAATCATGTATCCATGATTTTCAGGTTCTGATCTGGATTTATCTGCAGGAAGAAGTTAGAGATCGGCTGAGAAACAAACAGAAGCTGAGGAGCAAATGGAAAGATGCTCAGATAAGAGCATCGTGACTTCTTCTGAGAAGCTTCCTAAATAAGGCATTGAGGGGAGAAGGCAATGGACCGGGATGGGTGACTTTTCTAGAGAACCACATCAGTCCCAGTGCATCACTAAATTTTTATTTATTTGTTTATTTTAATTCCATTTATATCCCGCCCTTCTCCGAAGACTCAGGGCGGCTTACAAGCTTAGCAGTAGCCTTCATTCTATGTATATGCCTGCTTATTAGGGCTTTCACACACACCCCAAGCAGCATTATTACAAAGTCAGCTTAATTGCCCCCAACAATCTGGGTCCTCATTTTACCTACCTCGGAAGGATGGAAGGCTGAGTCAACCTTGAGCCTGGTGGGACTCGAACCTGCACTAATTGCAGGCAGCTGGTGTTACTTAAGGAGGCATTAGCCCACTGCTCCACCAAGGCTCTTTAAATGAACTGTTCAGAAGGACAACTCAAGATGGTCTGTGGTTACAGGTCCCACATCTCGTTTTGGAGAACCATGTTACGTTAGGTGGACAACTGAAACAGTTATTTGGAAAAGAAAGGGGAGAAATCCAAAGGGCCTACAAGGCACTGTCTTCTTCCGGTTCCATTTTTTAAGATGATAAAAACTATAGGTACTTATTGTTATTTGCCCTTCATCCTGCCTCTCTCACACACGGATACATCTTGATACAAGCTAATATCACACAGGAGAATTAGACATTCTAGCCTGTCCTAGACTCTATTTTCTTCCCTTTAATGTCTTCTTCGTTCTTGATGCCGGTTTACTACAGGAAATTATAGCCTAATCAGACAATAAAACCAGCCAGGAGACGGTAATTCTAGCCATAGACTGGAGCAGATAAAGGGCTGGGTTTTAGGCCTGAGAGATAAAAGTGTGTGCATTTTCTTCCTCATTATTCTGTGAAGAGTTTTCCACGCCATTTCCTGCTTGAGGTTACATACAGTATAAGCATCCTATACGGAATTAAGTGAGAAGGGATGAGTTGTCAGGACCAACCTAGGACCATTTTCAGAAGTTAATCTCTCAAAGAGCTTGGGGTCTTTATATAATAGTCCTGTCTTTGCAAATTAGTCATTTGCTTCCTTGTCATTAAGGCCAGCCTTCAGATGCTAAACAGAGATACCAAGACCATCATCCATCATGCATCATCAGCGTTTAGCTAAGAGTTGATGAAATAAGAGAAACAAGAATAAATATTTAAAGCTAGCTCTTGCGTTAGAAACAGCCAATGCAAACTGTAAATACTAGCCTGTTAATTATCTCTCAAATTCTGTCACAGCATAGGGAGCGGCAAACTCAACCTAAACAAGATTGGATTTATTTTATATTTGGGTGAAATATCATTAGGAATTTTATATGTTGTAGACAGGAAGCTGAAGAAAGCCCTGGAAGAACACAAGGCAAAACACTGCTCAGCTAGTCTTTGACCTACAATCATTAGTGTAGCGACCATTTGACATTACAATGACAATGGAAAAAGTGAGTTACAACCTGTTGTCACACTAATGACCATCTTGCCATCCTCATGGTCCCATGATCAACATGCAGACACTTGGCACCCGGCATGTACAATTGCAGTGTCCTAGGGTCATGTGTTGGCCATCTGTGACCTTCCCAGCTGGCTTTTGATATGTAAAGTCAATGAGGGAAGCCAGATCCACACAGTGACCAGATGACTCACATAACAACTGCCGCAATTTATTTAATAACCATGGCAAAAAAGATCGTAAAGTTGGTTGCAAGTCAAAGCAACTGTCTAGCCTAGCGACAGAAATTCTGGTACCAATGGTGGTCATTAAGTTGAGGACGACCTGTAATATTGTCACTGATATTACTGTTGTGTTAAAAAGCTGAAGCACTAAAACAAAACAAAACAACAACCTCAGATTGAAAATAGAATATGCTCCAGGAGCAAGACCAGATGACTGAATAATAAAAATTTGCATCTAAAACCATAAGCAGAAGTTATAAACCCATTTTAGGAGGACAGTTCTAACACAAATCTTTCTCCACAGTTGTGAAGAGGAGTTATTTTTTTTAATGTTGATGTTCAAAAAGTGAGTGTCGTTTTTCCTGCTTGATCATTTAACACAGGGGTCTTCAAGCCTGGCTGAGGAATTCTGGGAGTTGAAGTCCACAAGTCATAAAAGGGCCAAGTGTGAAGACCCCTGATTAACACTTTGTATTGTATTCAAGGCAGGACAAGGCAGGACAATCTAATTGTCAGGAAATGTCTCCTTAGTTCTAGGTTGCTTCTCTCCTTGATTAGTTTCCATCTGTTGCTTCTTGTCTTGCCTTCAGGTGCTTTGGAGAATACAGTAGCTTGACTCCCTCTTCTTTGGGGCAGCCCCTGAGATATTGGAACACTGCTATCATGTCACCCCTTGTCCTTCTCTTCATTAAATTAGACAGGACAAGAAGCAATGGATGGAAACTAATCAAGGAGAGAAGCAACCTAGAACTAAGGAAAAAATTCCTGACAGAACAATTAATCAGTGGAACAACTTCATCCAGAAGCTGTGAATGCTCAACACTGGAAGTTTTTAAGAAGAGATTGGACAACCATTTGTCTGAAATGGTACAGACATGGTTTCCTGACTGAGCAGGGGGTTGGACTAGAAGACTTCCAAGGTCCCTTCCAACACTGTTATTCTGTTCTGTATTTTTCGCTCAGTGAGATGGTTTTAAATTCTGAATGAGTGTATGTGCTGTATGTCTTTCCAACCTTGAGTCTACGTTGCTGAAAGAATGGTTGGCTTCTTGCCTAAAGCAGAATCTCCCATTTCCTCGCTTGATATCTGAAGCTCTACACCCAGTTGGCTTTCTGTTCCTAGCTACCAGGATCAAATCTCTCAGATAGTGGGATGCCAGGAAAGCATCTAACTGGCTTCTCTTCAACCCAATTTTTGAAGCTCCAGTTTTCTGATCAAGGAGCTCTGAGGGGATTCTCTAGAAAGGAAGGATCACCTAAGACATGATGAGAAGACTTTTAAAGTTTCCCACCATGAAACTGAAGCTACTGTAATGTTCAATGGTCTAGTGCAGGGGTGTCAAACTCAATTTCATTGAGGGCCGCATCAGCATTGCAGTTGCCCTCAGGGGGCCGGGTGGGTATGGCCAGGATGGGCGTGGGTAGAGTGCGTATGGCCTACTGGGTGGGCGTGGCCAGCTCTACATCGTTTGCATCAAGGGTGCCTATGGGGGCCTGGGCAGGAGTGGGACAGATCTGAGGGTCTCTGGCAGAAGGAGGGTCTCTGGGCCAGGGCCAAGGCAGTGGGGGCTGTTCCCTCACTGTTTCCAGGATGGCTTCGCCGGCTACATGAAACCACTTTGCGGGCCGGATCTGGCCCCTGGGCCTTGAGTTTGACATGTCTGGTCTATTGCATTGACTGGCGATAACTGCTCAGAGATTAGGAGAGTCTCTTTTTTTTATCCCTAACAGCAGGGGTGTCAAACTCAATTTCATTGAGGGCCACATCAGCATTGCGGTTGCCCTCAGGGGAGCAGGTGGGTGTGGCCTGGGTGGGCGTGGCTAGAGTGCGTATGGCCTACTGGGTGGGCGTGGCCAGCTCTACATCGTTCGCATCAAGGGTGCCTATGGGGGCCTGGGCAGGAGTGGGACAGATCTGAGGGTCTCTGGCAAGAGGAGGGTCTCTGGGCCAGGGCCAAGGCAGTGGGGGCTGTTCCCTCACTGTTTCCAGGATGGCTTCGCGGGCCACATGAAACCACTTCGCGGGCCGGATCCGGCCCCCGGGCCTTGTGTTTGACATGTCTGGTCTAGTGAAAAGTAAATTCTTTATTGACTTAACATATGCATAACAGCAACATCATGCCTACTCCGTGGATTAGAAAAAGATGCTAGCAATCTACACAGATGTTTTGGGTTGAGATTGTTTTTACTTATCTGGCACACCAATAAATATTGGGGCTGCAATGAGCTGTGTCTATCGGCTTGTTAAGAAGCCACTTGAAATCTTTAATATTTCTACTGTTAGCATGGGAATCGTTACAGATAGTTTGGGAAGCAGAGGAAATGCTCTTTTATTTTGTTGGAACGAAAGAAAATCCTGAAGGATGTGAGTGCTCTTTCTAATTTTGGAAATGCACATGGGAGAGGAAGGTAAACAATGATTTATTTTGGGCTTTGTGTATTGTTTTATTGTTTTGCTATGGTGAACCCGGGAAGAGTCCAAGCAGACTGCAGCAATGTGTAAATTAATTAATTAAGGACATAAAGTAGCACTTTGGAAAGCCAAATTCATAGTGTGCCTATATTTGAAAAAAAGAATTCCATATTTATTCTTCTAATCAACAAAGAAAGAGGGGCAAAATGCAAAGAAAAAGGAAATAATGGTCAAGGGATTTGAGGCAGTCTTTATGGGAGGGGGGGGAAATAGTGTAGGATACGGTAAAAAAAGTGAAGAAGGTGACCATACCGATGTGATCAAAGCTGTGATTTCTTTCTATGCGTGTCCACATATAACACACAAAGAATAAAGTGGAGCTTTAATCATACTGCTCTGTTGATAGTTTTGACCTCATGTGCTTCATTGACTCCTTGGAGCTTAGACAAAAAAGACCAGTGGTGAATGGGGGAGTCACAATAACGTTGTTTAAATGATGCTTGATGTGGCTAAATAAGACTGCTTCTTTCTTATAATCCTAGAATCCAGCATCTGGGATCATAGAGTCATAGAGTTGGAAGGGACCTTGGAGGTCTTCTAGTCTAACCTCCTGCCAAGGCAGGAATCTTTAAACCATACCAAGCAAGTGTTTATGGTTTTATTACTTATGGCCTTTTCTGCAGCACAAAGACATTATTTCTTTTTTTTTCCTTTTCCTTTTTGGTAAAATTTGTATGAGTGAATGATAAACTCAGACAACACATTGTACTATTGAATGGTGTGAAAAGAAAATAATAAAAATGCTATGAAGACATTATTTCTTTTTTTTTATTGAAAAGTTTTACAGTACATTTTTTAAAAACAAAACCCCTCCCAACCCCCTCCCCTCTCCCCAAACCTCCCCAACTCTTCCCTCCCCTCCCCCTCCCCCCTCCCCGACTTCCCAGAGCTAAATACAGGGTATAAAAATACAAACAAACATAATCTACAATATGCAAACGACAATAAAATATTAAATTCTATCGCACTTTAACTCTTAATAAAATAACTACAAGCAATTTATACATCACATAAATCCAATACTTATTCAAATGCTAGGTGAAACTTTTTAGTCCCATATTTATTCTGGATGTAATCAATCCATCTTCTCCACTCCACAATATATCTCTGTTGCGACTGGTCTTTCAAATACGCTGAAATCTTTGCCATTTCCGCCAAATTGGAAACTTTTAAAGTCCATTCTTCTATAGTCGGCAGTCCTTCCTTCTTCCAATATTGCGCTACTAAAAGTCTCGTGAAGACATTATTTCTTGTCCTCCAGTCTGTTTATGAAAGATTCTGAGGCCTAAATGAGATGTTTATTTTCTGAGACAAAGGGAAAAGATAGCGGCCTCATCATATGCACATAACTTTTTTTTTTCTGGTGATGGAGCAGTGTTCTCCTTTGTGCCTAAGCCAGAAGATTAGTATAGGGACTTTATGGCCCACACAGTGATGTCCTGTAGTGGAAGTTCATGAGAAAGTTTTGAGGATCAGTTATCTCAAGTGAAAAGCTTTACTCTTAACTAATGGTAGGTCTGCCTGGTTGATTACTCCTTCTCTCCTCATACCTTCTAGAGAAACAATGGAGAATATTAATGCAAAAGAGATGGCTTAAGTTTCTTTTGGTTGGCTAAATTCTTTCATATTAAAGTCATAACTGGTTGCCCTCCCCCTCTTCAAGCACAAAATCATTTCATGGAAGAGATAGTCTTCAGAATTACATATACTGTACAGGAATAGGTATTATAAATAAGTGAATACCTATAAATAGCATTTATATAGCCACCCATCTCAACAGAGGTGACTCTGAGCAATGTACAACAAAATAAACATAATAAAAAACACCCAAAAAAAAGAAACAGGAAAAAAACAACACTAACATAGCACAGTCCTGTGTACATTTACTCAGAAAAAGGTCTTCCTATTTTCAATAGACTTTAGTCCCAGGAAAATAAGCAAAAAATTAACTTTGAAGCTAAAGTCCTAAGCAGACTTACTAGGGAACAAATACCACTGAACTCAATATGTCTGATTTCCAAGTACAGTTTTGAGGTAGCTGTTGATAAATGCCTAAAGCAGACATTGATATCCCAGTTCAAGTGTATCTATAATGCATGTTTTCTTGCAATGCTGGCGGAGTGTCCATTGCTTAGTGGCAGGATCTAAAATTTATATGGACAAGGTCTCAGTTGCAATCTCTGGCAATTCAAGATAAAGGACTTCACGGAACAATGCTGGGAAATGGGTGGGAAACTCCTCTTCCTGGAAAATTAGAGGATTGTTGCCCACCCATAAACTCGGCAGAGTAGAGCATGCTATGAACTGTTGACAGTTGGAGACCAGAGTCTAGATCAAGGGCTTGCTCCTGGGGAGGAAAGCCATGGCAAATCTAGACAGCACACTAAAAAGCAGAGACATCACCCTGTCAACAAAAGTGTGTATAGTCAAGGCTATGGTCTTCCCAGTTGCAATGTATGGCAGTGAAAGTTGGACCATAAGAAAGGTTGAGCGCCAAAGAATTGAGGCCTTTGAACTATGGTGCTGGAGAAGACTCCTGCGAGTCCCTTGGACTGCAAGGCGATCAAACCGGTCAGTCCTAGAGGAGATCAACCCTGACTGCTCTTTAGAAGGTCAGATCCTGAAGTTGAAATTCAAATACTATGGCTACCTAATGAGAAGGAAGGACTCACTGGAGAAGAGCCTCATGGTGGGAAAGATGGAGGGCAAGAGAAGAAGGGGACGACAGCGAATGAGGTGGCTGGATGGAATCACTGAAGCAGTAGGCGTGAGCTTAAATGGACTCCAGAAGATGGTAGAGGACAGGAAGACCTGGAGGAACGTTGTCCATGGGGTCCCGATGGGTCGGACACGACTTTGCAGCTAAAACAACAACAATGACTTGTGGACTTCAACTCCCAGAATTCCTGAGCCAGAATTCCATGCTGGCTCTGGAATTCTGGGAGTTGAAGTCCACAAGTCATGAAAACGGCCATGATTTCCCACTTCTGATCTGGATGGACTGGTGGTCAGACTTAACAGTTCTTATTGTGGCCCCACGTGGCAGATTCTGAATGCAGGATGGAAGAAGGTGGTGGTGGGTTCATGAAAGCTGATCCTGTTTCCAAATATATGGCACATTCCTGGTTCTCAAATGCCTTCTACTTTGAGAGAGTGAACTACGGGACATGTAACAAAGAATGTCTAGGATGTTGGTAAAAGCGGGAGAGGGCTAGAAGGGAATAAGCCTCTGTGGGAAAAAAAACAAACCTCAAAGGAAATGAAGATTCAGAAGGCAGGCTATCACAAAGAAGAACCCTGGACTACGAAACAACTTAAAAGATCAAAGCTAAGAGTCACTTTGGAATAGACAAATATAGGGTCCAACTGAAAGTGGGCTTTTTTTGCACCTACACACACCGCAACGACAAACGCACCTAAAACTGCAGAACCATTTGGCGTTTCAATGAATATCCACAATTCACAGGAGAAGATAAGGATCACTTTGAACAACAAATGCTAAGCTTCCAACTTTCCTTGGAGACCTCTCCATCGGACCCGAATAGAAAGAATTTCTTCAATGCTTCTTCAATGATCTTCCCACTAGGAACTTTTTTTCCCCCTGTCTCTTGACAAAAATAAATAAATAAATTGCCTGCATTTGAAAAACAAGGAACGAAAGGAACATAGGCTGTGATTTTTCTGGGAAGAAATTCTATCCTAAAGAAGAATGCTAACAACGGATAACTGTAAACTTCTAGAAGGGGCAGAGTGAACTAAATTCAGTTTGAAAGCTTTTTCCTAAGTTTATGGAAACTTGAAAACCCGTCCATTTGAGGAAGGCGGTGGAGCATTCCAAGCAAAATTTCCACAGGGCACCTCATTGCAATGTAGAGCCGGGTGCATGGGTAGGGAACCTTGGCTCTTTTAGGACTTATGGATTTCAGTACCTAGAATTCCTGAACCAGCCACGCTGGCTCAGGAATTCTGGGAGTCATAAAAGAGCCGAGGTTCTCTACCCCTGGCCTAGTGCACTGTGCTCTACATGGGCTTCCCTTCAAAACCCCATAGAACAGGGGTGTCAAACTCAATTTCATTGAGGGCCGCATCAGCATTGCGGTTGCCCTCAGGGGGCCGGGTGGGTGTGGCCTACTGGGTGGGCATGGCCAGAGTGCGTATGGCCTACTGGGTGGGCGTGGCCAGCTCTACATCGTTCGCATCAAGGGTGCCTATGGGGGCCTGGGCAGGAGTGGGTCAGATCTGAGGGTCTCTGGCAGAAGGAGGGTCTCTGGGCCAGGGTCAAGGCAGAGGGGGCCGTTCCCTCACTGTTTCCAGGATGGCTTCGCGGGCCACATGAAACCACTTCACGGGCCGGATCCGGCCCCCGGGCCTTGTGTTTGACATGTCTGCCATAGAAGCTGCAACTATATCAATATCAATCAGAATATCAATCAGAATAGAGCTGGAAAGGGACCTGCGAGGTCTTCTAGTCCAGCCCTCTGCTCAAGCAGGAGACCCTATACCATTTCAGACAGGTGACTCTTCAGTCTCTTCTTAAAAACCTCCAGTGATGGAGCACCCACGATTTCTGGAGGCAAGCTGTTCCTCTGGTTAATTGTCCTCACTGTTAAGAAGTTTCTCCTTAATTCCAGGTTGCTTCTCTCTTTGATTAGTTTCCATCCATAGTTTCTTGTCCTGCCTTCAGGCGCTTTGGTAAATAAGTTGACCCCTTCCTCTCTGTGGCAACCTCTCAGGTACTGGAATACTGCTTTCATGTCATCCCTACTCCCTCTTTTCTCTAGACTGGCCATTCCCAATTCCTGCAACCGTTCTTCACATCTTTTTGTCCCCAGGCCCTTAATCGTTTTAGCTCTTGATCCAGAATGCAGCAGTGCAAGCAGTGGTGGATTTGCCACTGGATGCCCACACAACGCCTCTGCTTTGCGTGCTGGACTAGTTGCCAGTGTGCTTCTAAGTATGATTCATGGTGCTGGTTATTACCTCTAAAGCCCTATATAGCTTACTAACTTATTTGTTTGCAGCCTTTATTCAATTTGCATGCTGCCAATCTTAGCAAATGACTCTGGGCATATGTACCTATCTCCTGCAGTTTCTGCCACCACTGAAATGATCTAGCACAGCGGGATCCCCTGTGTTAAATTGTGGTCATCTTTCAGGATCCAGAACGGATGCCTTCTCTTTTGCAGCACCTTCCCTCTGGAACGAGGTGTTCCCCCCTTCCTCCAGGTTCCGTATGGCTCCCACCTTGAAGATATTGTGGAAGGTCTTAAAAACCTGTCTGTTCTCCCAGTATCAGGTGGAAGGCGTGATCTGTTTGTGAGGTTTTATATTTTGATACGTTGCCTGGATTGCCATCTCGTAATTATTTTGCATTCCCCCCCCTATTCTAATTTATTGTATTTTTTAAAAAAATGTTCTTCCTTTTATATTGGTACTGGTAATGGTGTTCAAAGCCCTTCATGGCATGGGGCCGGAGTACCTTAGGGAACATCTGCTGCCGGCATCAAGCTCCCTGCGCCCTGTGCGTTCCCACAGAGAGGGCCTCCTCAGGGTCCCACCGATCAGAGAATGTCGATTGGTGGCGCCCAGGGGGAGATCCTTCTCTGTGGGCGCTCCGGAGCTGTGGAATCAGTTGCCGGTAGAGCTCCGGATGGCGCCCGATCTTCGCTCCTTTCGTTGCGATCTCAAGACGTTTTTGTTTGTACAAGCCGGCCTAGCCTGATGGGGATTGGTGGGGTTTTTATTTTTTTGTATTCTTAATTTTATTTTTGGGGTTTTATTATTGTATTAATTGTTTTAACTTGGGCAATTATTTAATCTCTTTTTAATGTTTGTACTTTGTATTTGACTTTTGCCCTGTGAACCGCCCTGAGTCCTCAGGGAGAAGGGCGGTATATAAATATTATTAAAAAAAATTAAAAAAAATATGCTGCCCAGAGTTGGTTGAAGTCTCAACGTAGACTAAATAAATAAATATTTAGAAGTTTAGAAGCTTCATGTAATGGTTCCCCCTAGCACTGTTTTCACCGAATTGCCTCCTAGGAGCCTCTAACTCAGGATGCTGAAGTTGAAAACGACAATGGTCAAAGTGCACCACACAGTACAGGATAACAACTTGAAAAGCAGCTCTGCAGCTGTACTATCCTTTTGGGGGGAAAAAAAGACCTCCATCAGCTCTTGTAAACTTGCTGAAGTCACCCGATTTTTACTTCACAGGATAGGAAACCATCACATAATCCCGTTCCTCTTCCTTTGTTGAAAAACTCATTCAAGGCTAGCTATTAAAGCAGAACATTTAGCTCCATGCAGAATAAACATGTTCATTTCTATGGATCTTATTAACTGGGCCACACTTTAATGATGCTTAACATACTTGGAAGGGACGCGGTGGCTCAGTGGGTTAGGACGCTGAGCTTGTCGATCAGAAGGTTGGCAGTTTGGCGGGTCGAATCCCGAGTGCCATGTAACAGAGTGAGCGCCTGTTACTCATCCCAGCTTCTGCCAACCTAGCAGTTCGAAAGCACATAAAAAATGCAAGTAGAAAAATAGGGACCACTACGGTGGGAAGGTAACAGCATTCCGTGCACCTTTGGCGTCTAGTCATGCCAGCCACATGACCACGGAGACTTCCTCGGACAAGCGCTGGCTCTTCGGCTTTGAAACGGAGATGAGCACCGGCCCCTAGAGTCGGAAATGACTAGCACGCATGTGTGGGGGAACCTTTACCTTTACCTTTAACATACTTGTAGAGAGCTAATTTGGCATAACAGTTATGGGCATTGGGCTAGAAAGTGTGTGTGTGTGTGTGTGTGGGTGTTATGAGTTCTAATCCAGCCTCAGGGATATAAATGGCTTTGGATCATTCATTATCTCTCAGCTCTAGGAAGAAGATTCTGAAAAGTCACTTCTGAAAGATGTCACCAGAGAAGCTGCAGGGACTTCCATGTAGTGGCTAAGAGTCAAGACTGATTGAAAGGCCTAGTTCTCCCCTAAAACATACTCATTTTTTTGAGCATATTCAGAGCAATATATTAGCTGTCCGTACTTACTATATGTGAGATATTACACCAAGCTATAGTATAGTAGAACAACAGCTAATGACCCTCTTTTACCGGTCTACTATAGAGAGCGTCCTCTCGTATGCTATTGTGGTTTGGTATGCTGGTCTGACAGCCGCGGACAGGAAAGTATTACAGAGGGTAGTGAGCACAGCACAAGACATTGTGGGCTGTTCCCTGACACCACTGGATGACATCGCCAGGGCTCGTTGCCTTGGAAGAGTGAGGAAGATTCTCAGGGATGACTCACACCCTGGACGGTATCTCTTTACTCTCCTACCATCCGGTAGGAGATATAGGAATATAGCCAGCCGTACCAACAGGCTGAAAAATAGCTTTTATCCGTGGGCTGTTAGGCTTTTAAATGGGACATAATCTTATGCAGAATTGACTTGGGAGGCCGGTGTGTGGTGTAGTTGGTTCACACAGTGTGGTGGGATGGAGGGTTTGTTGTCACTGTGTGTTGGGGGGAGAGAGCACGGGGGGAGGCTCAGCTAATCTCAATGTACACATGTACTTTGACAATAAAGGTTTATTATTATTATTACATCCTCACGAACACTCGACATGGAAGCACCTGGCTGACTTTGTGCCAATCTGTCTCACACAGGATTGCTATCTGTTAGACCCCAATCTCATATAAGCTGCCTTGAGCAATCATAGGCAAGAAAGGAATCTTTTTATCTAACTAAATTATCTAACTAAATTAATCATTTAGGGTTGGCATTGGTCTTAAGGTTCTCTTAAGAGCTTGATTTGATTCGGGCCAGTTCGGAAACCATCACATAATCCCATCAGAGATTGTTTGATTTGACTAAGATGAAGCTAAAGCAAACATTAGGAATCCAGAGTGCCTACTGAATAGCATGAATGTAACAATTCCTCTTCTGCTTTCTCTCTCAAGTCATCCTAAATTAATAATGCTATTCATATCTTTGTCTACAGCTATTCAGAGTGACTCCAGGTTGGTCATACATAAGGACTAAGAAATATTAAGAAACAGAGATGAAAGGCAGGAAATATTAGGATGCTGAGCTTGCTGAAGTCACCCGATTTTCACTTCACAGGATAGGAAATCATCACATATTCCCGTTCCTCTTCCTTTGTTGAAAAACTCATTCAAGGTTGGCTATTAAAGCAGAACATTTAGCTCCACGCAGAATAAACATGTTCATTTCTATGGATCTTATTAACTGGGCCACACTTCAATGATGCCTAACATACTTGTAAGGGACGCGGTGGCTCAGTGGGTTAGGACGCTGAGCTTGTCGATCAGAAGGTTGGCAGTTTGGCGGGTCAAATCCCGAGTGCCGCGTAACAGAGTGAGCGGCTGTTACTCGTCCCAGCTTCTGCCAACCTAGCAGTTCGAAAGCACGTAAAAATGCAAGTAGAAAAATAGGGACCACTACGGTGGGAAGGTAACAGCGGTCCATGCGCCTTTGGCATCTAGTCATGCTGGCCACATGACCACGGAGACGTCCTCGGAGAAGCGCTGGCTCTTTGGCTTTGAAACGGAGATGAGCACCGGCCCCTAGAGTTGGAAACGACTAGCACACATGTGCGGGGGAACCTTTACCTTTTTTAAACATAGTTAATTTTAACGTTTATTGCACTTCTCCATTCCTAATATCCTTGCAAACTCTGCTTGTTTCCATTGTCTGTACAACATGGTGATTTATATACCACCTTTTTTTGTTCCTCTCTCTTTTCAAAGGTTTCGTGACTTTTTCATTTCCCTGTCTGTTGACTCAAATGTTCCTTCCTTCATACATTTGTTCTGTGATGTAAGCTCTTTCATTCTTTCTATATGACTAAATCATCTTAATATATGCCTTTTATATTAGTCATTTACTTTTGATTTCATTGCATATTTTAGATCTCTTACTAAATAAGTTAATAGCTCAGTTCAGCTCAACAGATCTACCTGATTCGAGTACCTCTGCTGCAACCTATGTGTATAGTATATTAGTACATTGCATGTCCCTTCTAATTGGTAGGAGGAGAGTAACAGTATGTTGACTAGCAAGGGAATTACTAGATTCCCTCAGCCCAACAACCAGGAGGAACAGGTAATAAACCGACATAAATTCAAGATTCAGTTGACATATCTAACCCTAGTACAATGATGGCGAACCTTTTAGAGACCGAGTGCCCAAAATGCAACCCAAAACCCACTTATGTATCGTCGGTGCATGGCCCATTGGGTGGGTGTGGCCAATTGACTGGGTGTAGCCCATTGGGTGGGCGTGGCCATTGGGTGGGCGTGGCTGCGGTGGTAACGGCAGACTGGGTGGGGCTAAAAAGTTCAATCAATCAATTCCAACTTTGCGAGATCTTTTTTTCTCCCGCGAGAAGTTGAAATTGATTGATTGATTGAACTTTTTTTTTTTACACATGGCAGCAGAGGCCTAAAGCGAAAAGGTTTTATAAAACCCAGCTGGAGGCCTAGGACTGGGGCGATGGCGTATGTGCCCACAGAGAGGGCTCTGCGTGCCACCTGCTACCACGGGCCTAGTAGGTCTGTTTAGCTAAAGTGAGCCACAGTATTAACTTACTCAGTAAGAGACTTAAATACAGATAGCCCTCAACTTACAACTGACCCCAGAATTTAGGTTGGTAAGCGAGAAATTTGTTAAGTGATTTTTGCCCCATTTTACGACTTTTCTTGTCAGCTTTGTTAAGTGAACCACTGCAGTTGTCAAGTTAGTAACACGCTTGTTAAGGGAATCTGGCTTCCCCATTGACTTTGCTTGTCAGAAGGTTGCAAAAAGGAGATCACATGACCCCTGGACTCTGCAGCTATCATAAATATGAGCCAGTTGTCAAGCATCCAAATGTAAATCACACGGGGATGCCGCAACGGTTGCAAGTGTGAAAAAAATGGTCATAAGTCACTTTTTTCAGCGCTATTGTAACTTTGAACAGTCTCTAAACAAACCGTTGTAAGTCAAGGACTACCTGTACAAGCCTCTACATTTACCTTTGGGAAAAAGAGTCCAAATCAAATGCGTTACACTAGTAAAGACCAGATCTGAAATGTCAACAACAGTGTCTTTTGGACTTCCTTAGCTTGTTAATGACATTTCCAAATTTTCTAACTCTGGTCATAATATTGCACCCTGATTATATATGCAGTCGTGAGCTTAGATTTTTTTTTTAGTTCGTTTGTTTTTTTAGCTTTTCACTCAGTAACTGAGTTCCTTCTTGTCAGGGGTGAAAAGGGACAGGCTGTCAGAAAGCAAAATACGGTAGGACAGAAGATTGTCAAACGAGAAGAAAGGTGTAGGACCACTTTGTTAGAGGTTTATTTTATGCATGTGATTTATTTATTCGGCTGAGCTGCCTTATTAGGTCAACGAGCTCCTGAACGAGAAGGAAATCCCAAAGGGAAAAGTCCTGTTTATATCAACAATGGTGCCTAATTTTTAGGTAGGCCAGAAACAGGCTATGCCAACCGCAGATAATGCATCTTATCACACAGAGTAAATATGCCAAGTGCAATACAATCAAAATACGTATTTGTCAATTGGCAGCTGATTGTGCCTGAAAATCGCCTGACACCTCTGGTGGAAGAACCAGAGTTGATAAACGTTTTCCCGCTGCCGTTTAGTTTTCTCACTGAGCTCTTCCTGTGCGTGGCGTAGGCACAAATAATATTGCCTCAGATGCATTTCGCCCTGCGTTTTGAACTGGTCTTTGAACTGATCCAAACAGGATCTCAAGATTTCAGTCTTCTTTGCATTTTGGTTCCTCTTTCTGTCTCTGAGAATGTTCATACATCCTATATTCATCGCACGGAAGACATAATAATAATAATAATAATAATAATAATAATAATAATAATAATAATAATAATAATAATAATAATAATAATAATAATAAGAAGAAGAAGTTGGAAGGGACCTTGGAGGTCATCTAGTCCAACCCTCTGCTAAGGCAGGAAACCCTATACCATTTCAGACAAATGGCTGTCCAGTCACTTCTTAAAAACTTCCAGTGTTGGAGCATTCACCACTTCTGGAGGCAGGTTGTTCCACTGGTTAGTTGTTCTAACTGTCAGGAAGTTTCTCCTTAGTTCTAGGTTGCTTCTCTCCTTGACTAGTTTCCATCCGTTGCTTCTTGTCCTGCTTTCAGGTGCTTTGGAGAATAGCTTGACTCCCTCTTCTTTGGGGCAGCCCCTGAGATATTGGAACACTGCTATCATGTCACCCCTCACCCTTCTCTTCATTAAACTACACATACCCAATTCCAGCAACCGTTCCCTATATGTTTTAGCCTCCAGTCCACCAATCATCTTGATAGTGTCCCAAATGAATGGTCCCCCTCATTTAATGACCGGATGCTTCCATTGTAGGGAGCAGCACCCCTGTATTTCAGGTGGGCACCCAATTATTAACAGACAGATATGTTGTTGGTGCTGTTATGGTTGGTCGCACAATCAGCTAGATGTTTAGAGTGGATTTGGCCTTATTGCTATTATGATTTGTTGCATAGGTATCCAGAGGCTTAGACTGCATTTGGCATTATTATGAACCTGGAATAGACAGATGTTATGGTTTGATATCACCCTGTCAACAAAAGTGCGTATAGTCAAGGCTATGGTCTTCCCAGTTGCAATGTATGGCAGTGAAAGTTGGACCATAAAAAAGGCTGAGCGCCAAAGAATTGAGGCCTTTGAACTATGGTGCTGGAGAAGAAGACTCCTGCGAGTCCCTTGGACTGCAAGGCGATCAAACCGGTCAGTCCTAGAGGAGATCAACCCTGACTGCTCTTTAGAAGGCCAGATCCTGAAGCTAAAACTCAAATACTTTGGCTACCTAATGAGAAGGAAGGACTCACTGGAGAAGAGCCTCATGCTGGGAAAGGTTGAGGGCAAGAGAAGAAGGGGACAACAGAGAATGAGGTGGCTGGATGGAGTCACAGAAGCACTAGGCGTGAGCTTAAATGGACTCCAGAAGATGGTAGAGGACAGGAAGGCCTGGAGGAACATTGTCCATAGGGTCGCAATGGGTCGGACACGACTTCGCAGCTAACAACAACAAAAATGGTTTGATGGCATTTAAAGGTATCCTTGCTAAAGCTGCCCTTTGCAATTGATGGTGCAGGTGTTATTTTACACAAAACCAACTGGGAATGAAAATGATACGTTGTAAGAAAATAACCATCGTTGATGGTGATTTTGTCCATGCTGACATGTTCAAGTGATGTTCCAGATGTTTTAGGATTGAACTCAAGGCACCTATTCCTATTGGTTACTGTCTTTTGTGTTCTTTGTTCTACTTCTATTTATGGGTCTATTATGGGTATTTTGTTATTTTCTCCAATTCTTTCTCTTCTATTCTGTGGTCTCCAGGTACCGCCATGTCCACAAGCCAGACCTTTTTTTTGGTCTATTATCATTATTTAGAACAGGGGTCTTCAAACCTGGCCCTTTTATGACTTGTGGACTTCAACTCCCAGAACACCTCAGCCAGGCATGCTGGCTGAGGAATTCTGGGAGTTGAAGTCCACAAGTCATAAAAGGGCCAAGTTTGAAGACCCCTGATTTAGAACAACCGATTGGGAAAAAATAATCCAGACTCTTTTAAAGTCTTTGATTGCCACTGTCTTCCAATGAGGGTATTACTAAGGATGCTGTTTGAATACATAGAGTACATATATAGAGAATGTGTGCTCAAGAGTCAACCCCACCAAATTCAAGGGGCTCAATCTTAGCAAAGTAAATATAGCATTGCAGTTTTAAAAAACTTGGCCCACAGGGGTGTGTGTGTGTGTGTGTGCTTATTCCTAATGGCGAGAAAAGCTTGGATCACTTTGCAGCTCTGCTTATTGCATTACAATAAACAGAGAATTATGTATCCTCCGTTGTTTAAGATGTTGTCTGAGTGGTTTGGTTTTTTGGATTGATTTGATGGTGGTGGTGCAGAAAGATGCATGAGACTGCTTCACATTTGTGACCAAGGAAATAAAAAAAGAGAAAGAAGGTTAGAATAGGCAGAGCATCCAATTTAGTAAAATTGAGTCATGGCAACAAGTTGTCATTGCATATAGCCCATTCAGACACACTGCTTCCATCTAGGCTACAGTGGGCTGAAGTTTGACTGCTTTCCATTTCTGGATATATTTTTTAAAAGAGTATCTGGGTTATGGCTTCACGTTTTCACTTCCTTCACATAAGCCAACCGTGCATTGTTTTTAAAAAAGAGAGCGAGCGAGCGAGAGAATGAAAGAGCCCTGTTAAACAGAATCACCAGATGCTGGGCTCCTAAAGTCCAAGTCTATCAATTGTGATCTGCAGCCTTTGCTAGGCCAGCTGATTAAAACAAATCCGCTATCTGGCCTGCTTATCTTAAACCTCCACTTTCTGCTCTTGCTTCTTCTCTTTGTAAACATAATTAAGGTTCTTGAGATTAAAAAAAGGGGGAGGGGGAGGCCCCACTGGGAACTGGAGAGTTTTTAAAGTTGTAGGGCATCCCTTGAAATGCAGGATGTCTGGCTGAGCTAATCATAACGAGCTCCTACCTATCACACAACACACATTGTGCTCTGAAAGTAATCAATCAGCGTCATGGTTTAAACAGGCGCTTTTATTATGATTTTTTAAAAAAGCTTTATCGGTGCCCAGCTAAGGAGCCATGAGCATTTCAGTCTCTTGGAAAACAAGAGACTACTTTCCCACCAGATATGCCTACCAAGTTGCTGGTACTTGGCTGCTGAATGCTATTGTAACTCCAAGGTTTACAGGCACCCAGTGATATGATAACGGCGCGTGCGCACACACCCCCACACCCACACACAAACACACACACACACACACATATTCCTTAATCAAACTAAAAATACGAATCCCAGGCATACTGAAATTAGAGCAAGAAATCTGAACACTGGGATGAGATAAAAAACTAAAACAGTTTTAATAAGAATCAAGCTTTCGTTGGCTAACTACCAACGTCATCAGGATAAGATCATTGGAGTGGAAAAACCTCATTTATATCGTCAGCGTTTCTGCGCTCCACTCATAGAACGCGTCACCAGTCTGTTCGTTTCAACCGGCCGTATTCTTTCGAGCTGTCTCGCCTTCATTTATGTATGTATGTATGTATGTATGTATGTATGTATGTATGTATGTATATATGTATGTATGTATATATATATTGCCCCTGATGAGAAGGAACTCAGTTACTGACTGAAAAGCTAAAAAACAAATGGACAATATATACACACATGCATATGCATGTGTGTGTGTGTGTGTGTGTGTGTGTGTGTGTGTGTGTGTGTAGAGAAAGCTTTCCTATGAAGCCATTTCCATATGGTTCAAGCTACTTGTGGCAATTCATTTCTTTTGAGATACACACACACTTAAGTCATACAGCCCCAGTCTTAAAAATGCAAAAAATTATCAATAAATGTAAACAACATGGTAGCCCATACTTAACAGTTCAACATAGCCCATAAGAATGTTCTACCAAATGTTGAATGAAAGACTATGGTCTTGTAAAATTCAGACAGAAATGGTGCTTCATCAAGCAAAATATTACCGAAAACAGGAAAGAGAGATAAAATAAGGAAAGTCAGTCAATTAAGACAGGGTTTTGTGCCATCCCATGAATTCTGTAAATGTTGGCATGACCTTAATCCACTTCTCTGTGGACAAAGGGAATGCCTATTTTCTTACAATGTATTGTTTCATCCCTAGTTGGTTTTGTATAAAATAACATCTGCACAAAGTATGGGTTGGACCTTCCCAAGACCAGATGGGAGTTCCCACAGAAGGTCATGGAAAATAAGAGGGCTAAGATCCTATGGGACTTCTAGATCCAGACCAATAGGCAGGTACTGGCCAAACAAGAAGCCATCTTGGTAGTAGACAAGGACCAGAAGACAGTGGTGGTGATAGATCTGGTGGTGCTAAGTGACAGCAACATTAGGAAGAAGGAATATGAGTCAGTGGAGAAGTACCAAGGCCTGAAGGAGGAACTAGAGAAGATGTGGAATATAAAGGTCCCAGCGCTGCAGGGATCTTCAAACTTGGCCCTTTTATGACTTGTGGACTTCAACTCCCAGAATTCCTCAGCCAGCATGCCTGGCTGAGGAATTATGGGAGTTGAAGTCCACAAGTCATAAAAGGGCCAAGTTTGAAGAGCCCTGCAGTGCTGGTAGGAAGACTTGGGGCAACAATTTCTAAGTTGAGAGCGTGGTTCCAACAGATCCCAGGAACGACATCACAACTTTCGGTCCAAAAGAGCTCAGTGCTAGGAATACTGTGCAGATTTTTCAATTTCTAAGCCTCTGATAGAGAACCCAAGATGGAAAAAGACACATATCACCCATAAGGGTAACAAGGATTTTTTTTAAAAGATTGCAGCTAAGATTGCATTAATCTTGGAGTGATATAAGTCATAAAATCAAAATGACATTCAACGGGCAGTCAGAGAGAGCTGCATTTTATTACTTGCCAGCCCTTTCAAACTTGACGTCGAACCATATAGTTTGAACTTCACGTTGAGACAAATTTACAGTCTGTGTAGTTTTCTTGGCAAACATAAGGTAAAGGTAAAGGTTCCCCCGCACATGTGTGCTAGTCGTTTCCGACTCTAGGGGCCGGTGCTCATCTCCGTTTCATAGCCGAAGAGCCAGCGCTTGTCCGAGGACATCTCCGTGGTCATGTGGCCGGCATGACTAGACGTCAAAGGCGCACAGAACGCTGTTACCTTCCCACCGTAGTGGTCCCTATTTTTCTACTTGCATTTTTACGTGCTTTCGAACTGCTAGGTGGGCAGAAGCTGGGACGAGTAACAGGCGCTCACTCTGCTACGCGGCACTCGGGATTCAACCCGCCAAACTGCCGACCTTCCGATCGACAAGCTCAGCGTCCTAACCCACTGAGCCACCGCGTCCCTTTTGGCAAACATACAGAGATGCTTTTCCTGGATTTCCCAATTTTTAATCTAGTCTGATGGTTCTCTTTTTAGGTGCAAAGCAGGTCTGACCTTTAGCTTTGCAAGATGAATGAGACTTTATCAACTAGCTCTGCATGCTGCTATAAAAGGGTAATTTAATTTAATTTAATAATTTAATTTGTATACCGCCCTTCTCCCGAAGGACTCAGGGCGGTGAACAGGGCAATACATAATAAAAAACAAGATACAAAAGTTAAAAAGTAATTAAACAGCAATGCTCGTAATAAATTAAAACACATTAAAAGTTAAAACCGATTTATAAAACCCAACCCCATCCCATCAGACCAGGCCAGCTTGTTCAAAAAGGAAGGTTTTGAGATCGCGCCGGAAGGAGCGAAGGTCGGGGGCCGTCCGGAGCTCAACCAGCAAGCGGTTCCACAGGTCTGGCGCGCCCACAGCTACATATAAAAGGGAAATATCAATCCTATGGGAACTTCAAAACGTGCAGAACTAGACCCCAAGAGAGAAACTTTCCAAACAGATCAAGGAAGATTAGTATGTCTAATGGGGAATTAAATGTTGGCTGAATGTTGGTGCAAAGCATAATGGGTTAACCTGGAAGAAGCCACTATTAGCTGGTATATACTCACCATATACTCATCGTGGGCTGAGACCAAGGCAATCACAGAGTATGGTTAAAAAAAAAAGATGGCAATCATAATGTCCAATAAAAGCGCCAGCTTTTTTTTTTAATGTGCAATACCCATAAACATACGTAACGCTTCAATCAAATCATCATGGCCACCATTCTGAATTTTTGACCATCCTTGGTCCACGCAGAAACATTTTCTTTTGAGACTCATGCCGAACACTGTCTTCATTGGCAACATCTGGATTTATGTAGCAGAATTGCCGTTGAGTACACACGAAAGGTTTTGTTGAAAGAACGCTTTCTGAGTGTGCGAAAGGGATAGGATGTAATTCTGTTGATAGATTGAAGGCATGGGGTGGGGTGGGGTGGGGGAGCAATGCTCCATCCTGAAAAAGCCCACAAGTCAGGAAACAGGTGGATGGGCTGGGGAAGAAGCCAAAACAGCAATCTGCAGATTGCAGCTCATTTTCCTGGTGACATCTTTCTGCAGAGGGAAGCAAATGGCATTGGAGAGTGACTTTCCCTGATTGTGGACTCTCTGCAAGAATAATGGAAGTTTCTCCTCTTCCTCTCTCATATATATCCAGAAAGAACTTACTTTAATTGGCTGAGATGGTTTCGAGCAGAATTGCGCTGATCCTTCCCCCACTTTTCCCCCTCCTTCTAAAAACCTCAGAGCCACCAACATACGTTCAATGCACAAAACAAAATTATGCCGGATGCTTGGTCATTATGACAGAACTAATTGCTATGAGATCTTCATGTGCGGAAAGGGCTTGCAATCTTTCTCTGTTGAGGATTGCCGTCTCTAACAGCCCGTTGGTGGGCAGTGCCGAATAAATTATAGGCGAAGAATTGAGAAAAGGGGGAGTTAAAATCTTTTGTTCTAACTTTCTGAAACCATTTTTTTCCTTCTCTAGAAGAAAAAGTTAGAAGCAATCTTCCAAATAACACGTGTCGGGGATAATGCTCATGAGATCACTTGCAATGAAAACCAGACTAGGACTCTCTTAAAATAAAGCCAATTTAGCCTTATGAACTGAGACTTACAGGCTGACACTTCTGGCAGCATTGAAGCGAAACCCTACTGGTGTGGCCAGTTTAGTAGTCACTACTTTACTTCCTGTTGATTCTTAAATTAAACAAGGTTTACCAACAGGCCTTTGGGAAATGGCTGGAATTAATTTTTACAGCGCAGTCTTAATCCCCAAGTTAGAATAATAGAACTGTTCAGTCTTCCAGCTTAGCTAACAATTCTGTCTCCTTCCAGAGAGTTACATCCTATTCCAAAGAACTTAAATCTTATGCCTCTCGCCACACCAAGCAACAGAAATATTATTTTTATGAAACGTTTGCAAGGGCCCTTCCTTAGCTGCTAACCTATATACCTGCCTACTTACTTACTTACCTCCATTACCCCCTCCCTTTTAATTTTTCTACCATTCAGGTCAAAATATTGAAGCTGCTTTGGCTAAGAGAAGTGAGTTTATTATCTCCTTTGGATGTTGCAACAGCGGACTGCAAATGTTAATAAAGATACATCTTTGCAAACCAAACAGCAGCAGAGTTGGAAGATACCTGAAAGTCACAATAATGGAAGAATTAAAAAAATGTTTGGGGCCTTTTGCAAAATAATAATAATAACAACAACAACATAAAGTTGGAAGGGATCTTGGAGGTCATCTAGTCCAACCCCCTGCTCAGGCAGGAAACCTATACCATTTTAGACAAATGGCTGTCCAGTCTCTTCTTAAAAACTTCCAGTGCTGGAGCATTCACCACTTCTGGAGGCAGGTTATTCCACTGGTTAATTGTTCTAACTGTCAGGAAGTTTCTCCTTAGTTCTAGGTTGCTTCTCTCCTTGATTAGTTTCCATCCATTGCTTCTTCTCTTGCCTTCGGGCGCTTTGGAGAATAGCTTGACTCCCTCTTCTTTGGGGCAGCCCCTGAGATATTGGAACGCTGCTATCATGTCACCCCTCGTTCTTCTCTTCATTAAATTAGACAGGACAAGAAGCAACGCATGGAAACTAATCAAGGAGAGAAGCAACCTAGAACTAAGGAAAAAGTGCATGCACTCATCCCCACTCACGCTAGCACCCACGGACCCGTTTGCACATGTATGCAGGGCTAGCGGCGGAAGCTAGCTCCTGCACACCTGCATAAACAGGGCCACTAGTGTGTGTGTGAGTTGCATGGCCCATATGCGCATGGGGGCTAGTCACAGTGGTGGCTAGCGCCTGCACAAACAGGGACCGCTAGCACTGTGGTAGTTTCACGGCCTGTTTGTGGCCAGTGGCGTAGCGTGGGGGGTGCAGGGGGGGCCGGCCGCAACATCTGGGTGGGCGCCCATTAAGCTCGCCGGAGGGGGACGATTCTGCTTCACCGAGGGTCGGAGGAGCGAGCGAGTGGGCGGAGCATAGAAAGCAACCGCATTTGCTGCGCCCAGCCAGAGCGGGATCCCGTCCTCTCGCGGCTGCGGATCGCCTCCTTTCTCGGGTGGGGGTGGGGAGGCTTGGCGGCGTCTCGCCTCCCTCTCTTTCTCCCGCCGCGGCTCTCCTCCGCTTGGCTCTCAACCTGCAAGCCCGCCCCCCCCGACCCAGCTCCCGCCCCCATCTCCTTTCCCGGAGGTAAAGGTAAAGATGAGATCCCCCCATCTCTCTTAGATTCAGAAGACCCGGTTGCTGAAGTCGTGAACTCGCCGGGTCGCACCCGTCTTCACGGGGCCTGAATGAAGGCGTCGGTGTTAAATCTAAATAACCAATCCATCACCCTCCATTTAAGCAAGAGGAACGGATAGGCGGTTCTCAAAATCACTCGGCGGCTGCCCCTGATCTTGAACTTCCTCTTAACCAAGACAAACGGGAGCTCCCAGGTTGAGAATTCGGAGGAGCTTCCCCTCGGCCGTGGAAGTTCACTTTTGAGACAGCCGCTATCTTTGGGCAATTGGTTTCACTGGGTTTCTATTGTGGGGTAAGGAGGGGGAGGGGGGCAATGTACCTTGTCCGGAAGGTATTGAGGAGAGGAGGAAGGTGACTGGAGAGGGACGGAAGTCCAGGTAGCGCCAAGTTCCTGAAATCTCTGCCAGAAAAGGAAGGAAGAGAACGGCGCTTGTCCTAGTCCTAGTTGGGAAGAGGAATCTGCCTGAAATTGACTAGTCAACGGGACTTCAGAGTTTTCCCTTTGGGGGGTAGGTCCGAGAAATTGACAAGACCCACTCTCGAATCCGTGTTGAATTTAATAAGGTCACTTTATAGTCCAATCCCCTCCATGCTGAGAAGTAGCCGAAGCAAGTTCCGTGAGATTCATTCCCAGGTAAGCAGAGACTTCCCAGTACGTTCGACTACAGCATCCCTCATCCTTGATTGACCCTGGCGAATTGGTGATGACTGGGACTTGAAATCCAGGACATCGAGCGAGCCCGGGTTGGGAGGGGAAAGGGGGAGGAAGGGGGTAGCCTGGACTGTGGGTCTGCAGGAGGCAACAATCTGGAATATGGACAATTTGGAATAACCTTGGGAAGCTGAGGCATTGTAAGTTGGAAGTCATTGTTTGTTGCCTAACATGTTGGGTCACCCCACACCACATGCTAAGCCATAAACCGTGGTTGGTATCCAGGGTTTAGGACAAGATGGAGAAAACTAGCCAATTGTGGGATCATAAATCTTGATGAAGCCCATCATCGCTCCATGTGATGTATGCACTCAATCTACAAACGTAGTCCAAGCCTATTCACATCTGTTGTAAGGTCATTCTCTTGTGGGGTTTATCTTGACATCCACTAAGAGTGGAACAAACATGCCCCATTAACCATTTTCAACGCCATGTCCTCTCTTTGTCTCATCCTAAATCACAGCTGAGGCACCTTAAAGTTGCCTTGTTTCAGTTTTAAACTAGCATTTTCCCTCTTCTCCAGAGACCCTTTTTTGCCTTGAACCTAACTCAAGGGTAGGCAACCTTGGCTCTTTTATGACTCATGGACTTCAACTCCCAGAATTCCTGAGCTAGTGGAAGAGACTCGAGTGCTAAAATCCACGGGTTAGGGGGCGCAAATTACTTGCCTTGCCCCGGGTGCTGACAACCCACGCTACGCCACTGTTTGTGGCAGCAGTTAGTACCTGTGTGCATGCGCAAATGGGGCTGCTAGAGCCTGCACACCTACACAAATTAGGCCGCTAGCACCGTATGGGTGCATGCAACCCTGTTTGTGCACATGGGCACATGGGCACAAATTTCCCAGCTGTCCCCTTTCCCTCCGGGCCACCAGCACGAAAAGATTGGTGACCTCTGCCTTAACAAATGTGGCAAGAAAAGTTGCAAAATGGGGCAAAACTCACTTAGCCAATTTCTCACTTAGCCACAGATATTCTGGGTTCAATTGTGGTCGTTAAGTCGAGAAATACTTGTAATTAATTTTCCAACAATTGGAGTTTGGTCCAATTGATTCAAATGAATCACTTCCCCATAATGACATAAGTGGAATCGAATGTCTCACCAGGTAAGAAGCCCTTCTTGGAGATATTATTGGTAAAAATACGGAACTCGGAAAGAATTAAGGGTATACAAATTAGAGATCAGGATTATAGATTGAGAGCGTTCACAGATGATCTGGTTGTTACGGTGACCCAGCCGGAAAACTCTGTTGTGGACCTGATGGAGATAATAATACAATATGGGAAGGTTTCTGGATTTAAAGTTAATGTACAAAAAACTAAAATTCTGGCCAAAAATATGACAGTATCGCAAAAGGCCCTTTTAGAAGGATTAACTGGATTTGAGATTGTTAAAAGGGTCAAATATTTGGGGGTGTTTTTGTCACCCTCTAATACAAAGTTATATAAAAATAACTATGAAAAGTTATGGGGAAAAATTCAAAAAGAATTGGAGAGTTGGGAAAAACTGCAATTGTCCTTGCTGGGAAGAATTGCAGCAGTGAAAATGAATGTCCTGCCTAAATTTTTATTTTTATTTCAAATGATACCGGTTCTTAAGAAAGATGCTAATCTGGAGGAATGGCAGCGAGGTATCAATAAATTTGTTTGGGCAGAGAAAAGGCCACGAGTTAAACTTAAGATTATGCAGGATACTCGTGAAAGAGGTGGCCTTAAAATGCCCAATCTTAAATTATATTATGAAGCTGCTGCGTTAGCAGGAATAAGTGATTGGATTAATTTGACGCAAGAGAGATTATTAAATCTTGAGGGCCACGACTTGTTATTTGGCTGGCATGCATATTTGTTGTATGATAAGAAGGTAGATAATGTGTTCAAAGTGCATATTTTAAGACAGGCATTGTTGAGAGTCTGGAAGAAGTATAGACATAAGTTAGATTGTAAGATACCATTGTGGGCAATTCCAAAACACGCAATAGAAAATATAAATGTTGGTTTTAAACATGATGTGACTACGTATAAGGAGATTTTAAGTCTGGAAAGAAATGTCTGGTGTCTGAAACCGTACGATCTCTTGCGAGATGAGAAGATTATTCAAACTTGGTTTCAATATATTCAGCTACGGGCCAGGTGGAAAGAAGATCTGAAAATTGGTTTTACAATGACTGATGAGAATCTGATAAAGCAAATTAGAAATCAGGGTCCTGCACATATTAAACGGATATATCTTGCATTGATAGAAATTGACTCAGAAACAGAACTTGTTAAAGATTGCATGATAAAATGGGCCCAAAATATCCAAGAAGTTATTACAATGGACACGTGGGAAAAGATCTGGGTGAGGAACGTAAAATTTACACAAGCTCAAAATTTAAGAGAGAACTTTTATAAAATGTTTTATAGATGGCATTTAGATCCTAAAAAGCTTGCAAGTACGGTATGTATCCGAACTATCAGCCCAAATGCTGGAGGTGTGGTGACGAAGATGCAACATATTTTCACATATGGTGGACTTGCAAAAAGGTTAAGGCCTTTTGGATAAAAATTTGGTGGAATATGCAGAAGATCTTCAAGCAAAAGATAAAGTTTTGTCCGCAATTCTTTCTGTTGGGTATAATTACAGATGCTACTGTTGTGGACACTAAGTTGATGTTGAACTTAATTACGGCAGCAAGACTCTTAATAGGTCAGTATTGGAAGAAGGAGGAACTGCCGACTATAGAAGAATGGACTTTAAAGGTTTCTGACCTGGCGGAAATGGCAAAGATATCGGCTTATTTGAAAGATCATTCGCAAGAACGTTATATTATGGAGTGGAGAAAATGGATTGAGTATATCCAGAACAAATACGGGACTAAAAAGTTTCATGTAGCATTTGAATAAGTCTTCCTTTCTTTTCTTTTTTCTTTTTTTTATATATTTAATAGTAATAGTGTTTGTAGTTATCCTATTTGAGCTAGAGAGTGATAGATTTTAGAGTTTGTGGTTGTTAGCATTTGGATGCTTATGATTGTTTTTATTTGTTTTTATACCCTGTACTTAGCTTTGGGAAGTCGGGGGGGGGGGAAGGGGGGAGGGGTAGGGAGGGATGGGTATGGGAGGGGGAGGGGGGATTGTTAAAGATAAAATGTATTCTAAAACTTTTTAATAAAAAAAAAGAAGCCCTTCCAATTGTTCCAGTTGGTGCATGTTATTATAAGGTAATGATCGCCGAGAAATCCATATTTACTTGATGCAGCAGAGAGAAAAAAAAGTGATATTTGAAATGGCAGCTATGCAAAAAGCTTGATTCCCGTGGAGAGCTGTTAGACATGGATGATTACCGACTGTCTACCAACTGCCAGAAATGATTTAGAACTTCAGGCAGGAACTGCAATGAAAATTCAGTGTGGTCACTCAACTCACGTAGACCTTCCTTAGATAAAAATTTCACTGTTTCTACATCACTAAACTGAACTGCCGTTTGTCCCTTCCAGAGTTCATGCTATCCAAAATTCTGACGGTGTAATCCAGTGTATATTTAATCAAATGGGGGACTCAATGATTTCAGTTGCGTTTATTTCTAAATGAATGTTTGTAAGGGCACAACCTGATCTATATACTGATTTATATAGCTATAGGGAAGGGGAACATTAGGCCTGACTCCCAGGATATGGTCCCTTTCCCCCCCTCTTTTCTTCTACGTGCTAAAAGCAAATAAGAATGACATCCCGCCTTAGAAGGCTGTTAAAACCTTGCTGCCATCCAACAGACGATTCAGACACTTCTAACTACATATACTAAAAAGGTAAAGGTTCCCCCGCACATGCGTGCTAGTCGTTTCCGACTCTAGGGGCCGGTGCTCATCTCCGTTTCAAAGCTGAAGAGCCAGCGCTTGTCCGAGGACGTCTCCGTGGTCATGTGGCCGGCATGACTAGACGCCAAAGGTGCATGGAACGCTGTTACCTTCCCACCGTAGTGGTCCCTATTTTTCTACTTGCATTTTTACGTGCTTTCGAACTGCTAGGTTGGCAGAAGCTGGGACGAGTAACAGGCGCTCACTCTGTTACGCGGCACTCGGGATTCGACCCGCCAAACTGCCGACCTTCTGATCGACAAGCTCAGTGTCCTAACCCACTGAGCCACCGCGTCCCTAACTACATATACTAGATATAGGAAAACTGTGCTTCGGGTTAATAGAAAAAGGCCTTGATAATCATTGATACGTGCAATTTATGGAATTTACACCTGTTCGGAAAAAACGTTCCAGTTAATTGGGATAAACGTCTGTTACAAAAGACATTCTTGGTCAGTTTTAAGACATTGTGCCATATGACCTTGATCTCCAAGTCTTCCACCATTCAACCAGATTCATTGTCATTGCAGAAATGGGTGAGACTGCCCAGCCTTTAAAGCAGACATGTCAAACACAAGGCCCGGGGGCCGGATGCGGCCCGTGAAGTGGTTTCATGCGGCCCGCGAAGCCATCCTGTAAACAGTGAGGGAACGGCCCCCACTGCCTTGGCCCTGGCCCAGAGACCCTCCTTCTGCCAGAGACCCTCAGATCTGCCCCACTCCTGCCCAGGCCCCCATAGGCACCCTTGATGCGAACGATGTAGAGCTGGCCACGCCCACCCAGTAGGCCATACTCACTCTAGCCACGCCCACCCAGTAGGCCACGCCCACCCTGGCCATACCCACCCGGCCCCCTGAGGGCAACCGCAATGCTGATGCGGCCCTCAATGAAATTGAGTTTGACACCCCTGCTTTAAAGCATACATAGCATGTAAGAGGAGAACTTGATATAGAATGACCAGCTGCAACATTGCATGGAGAACATATTTAAGGCTTTAGACCCGATATTAGGCAAATCAGTGTAGGAAACATACATAAAGGATGAGTTCTGATCTTGGAATCTTCCATGTGCCAAATTCACATTAGCTTTCTTGGTTTCCGCAATCTGAAACTGTGACCTTGACCCAGTTAATGCACTAAATGTGCACTGATTTATAACTTCTTTCCTAATGTTGTTGGCTACTTAAAGCCCATTCTCCTTGCTCTCCAATACCTGAATTATCTCTGTATATCGTGCTTTTCTTTAAATGAATGACATTCAAGGCTATTATCTATGACCGTGGTAGCGAACCTGTGGGCAAGCTCGCCATCACCCCAGTCCTAGGCCTTCAGCTTGGTTTTATAAACCCTTTTCGCTTTAGGCCTCTGCCACCGTGTGCAAAAAAAGAAAAAAAGGTTCTATCAATCAATCAATTTCAACTTCTCGCAGGGGGGGGGGAAGATCTCACAAAGTTGGAATTGATTGATTGAACTTTTTAGTCCCACCCAGTCTGCCGTTACCACTGCAGCCACGCCCACCCAATTGGCCACGCCCACTCAATGGGTCATGCCCACTCGGCACCCAGCAATATATAAGTGGCTTTTGGGTTGCAGTTTGGGCACTCGGTCTGTAAAAGGTTTGCCATCGCTGATCTATGACAATAAAGGCAACAATTCAGGAGAAACTTCCTAAGAGTGAGGACAATTAACCTGTGGAACACCATGGCTTCAGACATCGTGGGAGCTTCATCACTTGCAGCTTTTAAGAAGAGACTGGACAGCCATTTGTCTGAAATGGTATAGGGACTCCTGCTTGAGCGGTGGGCTGGTCTAGTTCAGGGCTTTTCAACCTTTTCACCCATTGTACCACTTTTAGGATATGGCAACATCTGAGTACCACCAGTTGCCTAGCAAGGTGTCAAAAACCTGATGATCACCAAAAAAAAGGAAAAAAGTGATGAAGTACAGGTAGTCCTCAACTTACAACAGTTCGCTTAGTGACTGTTCAAAGTTACAATGGCACTGAAAAAATTGCCCCTCAAGGCACAGCCGAGCAAGACACCTGCCTGCCCGCCCAGTGGCGCTCTTCCTCCTGTCCGAGGTTTTCATTGTTGTGAGCATTTCTGTTGAGGATTGGCAGCGGGGGTGGGGTAGGGGGGGTGTTTGGTTTTTATTCCCCCCCCCCATCTGCTGGGTGGTTGCAGCAGGTTTTGGTTACTTCACATGGCCCTGGGACACTATGACCGTCATAAATATGAATCAGTTGCCAAGCATCTGAATGTAAATCACAAGACCCTGGAGATGCTGCAACATTCCAGCTGATTGGCACTTCTTCTGGGCTCAGCAGAAGCACCAGGATCAGTGCCGAGCTCCAGCTGGAGCCTGGCACTGATCCTGGCGCTTCTGCTGAGCCTCGACAGCCCTGCAGCTCCAGCCATCTCTCGCTCAGGCTTGTGCGGTGCTGCCACCGGTTCAGCTCATTCCCCTCCCCCACTACCACTTTTCTAGGATGGTTGCGTACCACCTGCCAGGTGGTACGCATAGTACTGGTTGAAAAGCCCTGGACTAGAAGACCTTCAAGGTCCCTTCCAGCTCTATTCTGATTGATTGAAGACTGCAATATGGATAAAAACCAGATATTCATACACTCAATACTAAATATCAGCAGGCTATGAAGTCATCACAATGGGAGATTTTAATGACTCTGACATACTGAGGTGAGCAAACTCTGTGAAAGCATAGACCTTGCAGGCAATTCCTCACTTAAGTTGCTGATAACTCTCTCTTTCTGACAGCTAAAGGAAGACCTAAGAGGATCAGTTATCTTTACCTTGCATTCAAAGCAATAGAGGAGACCTAATTACACTGCAGTTTTCCTACAGAGAAGAAGAAAGTTGACCTTGACAGAAATTTGGAGGAGCAGTTGCCTAGGCAAAAAGGATGAAGCATTTTTTTTTTAGTCCTGGGAAACAAGATAACATTCTGAAGTGGCTCAGGTAGATGCCAATCTGATTCACACTTCAGATTATAATAATACTAATAATAAGTTGGAAGGGACCTTGGAGGTCATCTAGTCCAACCCCCTGCTCAGGCAGGAAACCCTTCTTAAAAACTTCCAGTGTTGGAGCATTCACCACTTCTGGAGGCAGGTTGTTCCACTGGTTAATTGTTCTAACTGTCAGGAAGTTTCTCCTTAGTTCTAGGTTGCTTCTCTCCTTGACTAGTTTCCATCCGTTGCTTCTTCTCCTGCCTTCAGGTGCTTTGGAGAATAGCTTGACTCCCTCTTCTTTGTGGCAGCCCCTGAGATACTGGAACACTGCTGTCATGTCACCCTTCGCCCTTCTCTTCATTAAACTACACATACCCAATTCCAGCAACCATTCCCTATATGTTTTATGTTTATGCTGAATTCAATAAAAGGGGGAGGAGGGACAGCAAAGATTCTGTTATAAAGTAATTTTAACCTTCCTATAGAGTCAATTTCTTGGTCTGGGTTAGCTTCTGATATGTATCCTGAGCTGAATTGGTTCTGTATAAAATTGCTTTGCTTTGAGGTTGTGAATCAGGCTGAATACAATTTTAATTATAAATAAGTAAATAATAAAAATAAATTGAAACGCTTAATAGTGATTCCTAGGTTGTTGGGTTTTTTTTAATAAAAAGTGATATACTTTATAATTAATAAGTAATTAATGCCATACGCAAAAAGTATTTTCTAGATCTCTTGTGCGCATTGGTATTTCACAGTTTTTTACTTGTATTTCAACTCTCTCTTTTATACTCTTTTTTGCAATATGCTTAATAAAAAAAACTTAGAAGATCGGCGAAGGAAGAAACAGGAACACTTTACGTGTGTGGGAAGGGGGAATTCCAGACAATGCTGCAATTCTTGATTGTAGGGAAAACGAAACCAGAACATAAGTCAAATGCTTATCTTGGACCAAGCTGATTTCACTCTGCTCACAACAGCAATTATTAAGTTCCCTTGCCAGAAGAAATTAAATGGGAAAGTGAACCCAAGATGGAATAAGGCTACTAAGACACCATGGTGAGCAATTCCAATAAGGAGAGAAAATTGAGAAGAAGAGAAGAGACCAAGGTGACCACAGAAGGGGCTTCATATAGATCTAAAAACACAAAAAGGCCACATCGAAGAAAAGGAAGCGAGACAAGTTAGAAAGCAGAGCTCATGCACAAAGCCTGGAATTCTATTTCTGGTGTCACAAATGCCAAACCTTAGAACGAACTGAGATCAGTGGTAGACGTTAAAGATAATAATACTTTTTTAATATAAAATTTATATTTTTGGACACATTTGCACACATCTAAAGAAGAAAGGGGACGTGGTGGCTCAGTGGGTTAGGACGCTGAGCTTGTCAATCAGAAGGTCAGCAGTTTGGCGGGTCGAATCCCAAGTGCCACGTAACAGAGTGAGCGCCTGTTACTCGTCCCAGCTTCTGCCAACCTAGCAGTTCGAAAGCACGTAAAAAATGCAAGTAGAAAAATAGGGACCACTACGGTGGGAAGGTAACAGCGTTCCGTGCGCCTTTGGCATCTAGTCATGCCGGCCACATGACCACGGAGACATCCTCGGACAAGCGCTGGCTCTTTGGCTTTGAAACGGAGATGAGCACCGGCCCCTAGAGTCGGAAACGACTAGCACGCATGTGCGGGGGAACCTTTACCTTTACCTAAAGAAGAAAAGGGAAAAAAATAGTATAAAAATCAGCAAAAATGGCACAATTAAAAGAAAATGCGTAGCTATGTTGTAACAAAAAACAAAAAACAAGTCACAGCTCCTACAGGTAAGTCCTTGACTTACAACAGTAATTAAGCCCATAATTTGATTTCTCAGTAAACAATACTATAAACAATGAGTGAGTAGCATGGATATGTCAAAAACACATGACAATAGGCTGGCCTTAACAAACCAAAGGAATCTTCAGATATACTGTAAATGCTTAACTTCAGCCCAGGTTTTCATAAGGTTATTAAGTGTGGCTTGGATGGAATGACAATTACGGTAAATAGATACACAGCTGGCTTAAATATCATATTCAAAGGCTCATCATCATCATGATTAGGGGACTGGAGGCTGAAACATATAAAGAACGGTTGCTGGAATTGGGTATGTCTAGTTTAATGAAAAGAAGGACTAGGGGTGATATGATAGCAGTCTTCCAATATCTCAGGGGTTGCCACAAAGAAGAGGCAATCAAGAAGGACAAGAAGCAACGGATGGAAAGTAACCAAGGAGAGAATCAACCTATAACTAAGGAGAAATTTCCTGACAATTAGAACAATTAATCAGTAGAACAACCTGCCTCCAGAAGTTGTGAATGTTCCAACACTGGAAGTTTTTAAGAAGAGATTGGATGACAATTTGGCTGAAATGGCATAGGGTTTCCTGCCTTGCACTAGAAGACCTCCAAGGTCCATTCCAACTTCTTCTTCTTCTTCTTCTTCTTCTTCTTCTTCTTCTTCTTCTTCTTCTTCTTCTTCTTCTTCTTCTTCTTCTTCTTCTTCTTCTTCTTCTTCTTCTTCTTCTTCTTCTTCTTCTTCTTCTTCTTCTTCTTCTTCTTCCCTGGTGCACCAGTTGTGGCCCTATCTGGACCTAGATGCCCTACGCACAGTCATTCATGTGCTCGTGACCTCTCGGTTAGACTACTGCAATGCTCTCTACATGGGGCTGCCCTTGAGGACCACTCGGAGGCTTCAGCTGGTGCAGAATGCAGCTGCGTGAGTTGTGATGGGAGTCTCCCGATACTCCCGTGTAACGCCTCTTGTCCGCGAGCTGCATTGGCTTCCAGTTGCCCTCCAGGTGAGATTCAAGGTGCTGGTGATGACCTATAAAGCCCTACATGGCATGGGTCCGGATTATCTTAGGGAGCACCTGCTGCCAGCATCAACTTCCCATCGACCTGTGCGCTCCCATAGAGAGGCCCTCCTTAGGGTGCTGCCGGTTAGGGAGTGCCGGCGGGTGATCCCCAGAGGGAGGGCATTCTCTGTGGGCGCACTTGCCCTTTGGAATGATGTATGTGTGGAACTCTGGACCGCCCCCGATCTGCGTTCATTTCGCCGGGACCTGAAAACCTGGCTTTTCGATTTATCAGGCCTGGACTGAAGGGATTTTAGCTTTTTAAATATTGTTTTAATTGTTGGGCTTAATTAATTTAATTTATTTTAATTTTATATTATCTTTTATATTGTATTTTATGCTGCCCTGTAAACCGTCCTGAGTCCTTCGGGAATAGGGCGGTATAGAAATCTAATAAAATAAAATAAATAAATAAATAAATAAATAAATAAATAAATAATATAATAATAATAATAATAATAATAATAATAATAATAATAATAATAATAATAATAATAATAATCAACTTCCCTCTGCCCAGTACGCTCCCACAGAGAGGGCCTCCTCAGGGTGCCACCGGTCAAAGAATGTCGACTGGTGGCCCCCAGGGGGAGGGCGCGCCGGATTTATGGAACCATCTTCCGGTCGAGCTCCGGATGGCGCCTGACCTCCGCTCCTTCTGGCGCGATCTCAAAACCTACCTTTTCGAACAAGCTGGCCTGGCCTGATGGGATGGGGTTGGGTTTTACTAATCTGTTTTAACCTACTTTTTAATGTGTTTTAACTTATTCGTGGGCATTTTGTTTAATCATTTTTAATTTTTGTATCTTGTTTTTTTTAAATATGTATTGCCCTGTTCACCGCCCTGAGTCCTTCGGGAGAAGGGCGGTATACAAATAAAATTAATAATAATAATAATAATAATAATAATAATAATAAAAATTATTAATTATTAAATAATAATAATAATAATAATAATAATAATAATAATAATAATAATAATAATAATAATAATAATAATAATAATAATTTTGGAGAGAGGTAGCATGAGGAACTGTCCTGAATTGGTATTCTTGAGTTGAATGAAGAGGTGGAGAGGGTCCTCACTGGATTTGCAGATGATACAAGACTGAGCAGGATACTTAAAAACAAGAAGACAGAAATATCTTGAGTTGAATGAAGAGGTGGAGAGGGTCCTCACTGGATTTGCAGATGATACAAGACTGAGCAGGATACTTAAAAACAAGAAGACAGAAATATCTTGAGTTGAATGAAGAGGTGGAGAGGGTCCTCACTGGATTTGCAGATGATACAAGACTGAGCAGGATACTTAAAAACAAGAAGACAGAAATAACGTTCAGTGCGATCTTCAAAAGTTCCTTATTGTTCTTCCGGATTCTCATTTTAGACCAGCGTAGTGCTCTTCTATGTTCTTCCAGGCTTCTGATGTTCTGATTAATCAACTTGTGCATAATGGCAGGGAAAAAATAATAACGATACTGCTCCCCCCACCCTTTTTTTTTTTGAAGTCAGATTATTCTGCAGTTGCAAGTGAGACAATATTTGCATTGCCCACTGGCTGCAGAAGTGATAAATCTGACTATATGACAGGGCTTTCGGGGTCAGGAATTTCTTCTTATTTTCAACAATTAAGGAAACAAAAGGCAGCTTGTTAACAGGCCTGCTTCTTCTGCTGGCTCCTGCTGAAGCCAGCCAGACTCCTTCCATCATGTTGTCTCTGGGGGCGGGGGTGGGTGGGGGGGTTGTTCCCCCAGCAGACCAGGAAAGAGGAATCGTGACAGAATCAGGAGCAGCAGGAGGGGAAGACGTTTCCTGTAGATTCCTGAGGGCATTTCCCTCTCATTTCCCCTCTCTTCTGCATTGCTGTGAATGAGATTTTGATCACCAAGGAACACAGCATATTACGCAGACAAAAGATTGTCCCCACCTTCTTCTCAAAGAACAAGGTTAGTCCTGCTCCTCTCATCCTGGGCCATATCTTCAAGGTGTGGTCAAAAAAGTAAAAAATAAATAAAATGATACAGCCACAATGGTGCAATTGAAACTCTGTGCAATTCACATAAAAAATAATAATCAGACAGAGCTTTGATTGCACCCTTGTGGATACTGTCATTATCATCATCATCATCATCATCATCATCATCATCATCATCATCATCACTTCAATATGAGCCAGCCGTGTGCTGCAGCTGCCAAAAAAGCCAACACAGTGCTAGGCTGCATTAACAGAGGGATAGAATCAAGATCACGTGAAGTACTAATACCACTTTACAATGCCTTGGTAAGGCCACACTTGGAATACTGCATCCAGTTTTGGTCACCACAGTGTAAAAAAGATGTCGAGACTCTAGAAAGGGTACAGAGAAGAGCAACAAAGATGATTGGGGGACTGGAGGCTAAAACATATAAGGAATGGTTGCTAGAATGAAGAGAAGGATGAGGGGTGACATGATAGCAGTCTTCCAATATCTCAGGGGCTGCCACAAAGAAGAGGGAGTCAAGCTATTTTCCAAAGCACCTGAAAGCAGGACAAGAAGCAATGGATGGAAACTAATCAAGGAGAGAAGCAACCTAGAACTAAGGAGAAACTTCCTGACAGTTAGAACAATTAACCAGTGGAACAACCTGCCTCCAGAAGTGCTGAATACTCCAACACTGGAAGTTTTTAAGAGGAGACTGGACAGCCATTTGCCTGAAATGGTATAGGGTTTCCTGCCTGATCAGGGGGTTGGACTAGATGACCTCCAAGGTCCTTTCCAACTTACTTACTACTTCTTCTTCTTCTTCTTCTTCTTCTTCTTCTTCTTCTTCTTCTTCTTCTTCTTCTTCTTCTTCTTCTTCTTCTTCTTCTTCTTCTTCTTATTATTATTATTATTATTATTATTATTATTATTATTATTATTATTATTATTATTATCATTATCATCATTATCATTATATCCATCATCATCATCATCATCATCATCATCATCATCATCATCATCATCACCATCTCTGGCATCCTTGGTTGAAAATCACTATTAAGTGGCTTTCAAATAAAAATCTCTCAGCAGCTTGTGGAGCCCTTTTTTTTTCTCTGCCCAACCAGTTATGATATTGATTTTATTAGAATAGTGGAAGAAGTGGTCAATGAAAGACCCCACCTAATGGAAGAGACACCCATCAAATGCAATCAATGCAAGGCAGGGTCATGGAAAGTGTAATGTATTGGGATTTTACTTGAACTGTTTCACGTGTCTGTTTGAATGCTGCTTAAGGTTGCTCAATTGGTGTGTCTGTGAAACGGTCACTGACTAAGCCAGACTTGCTGTCTCCAAGAAGATCATTGGATGATTCGGGGCGGGAATGGGCTCCTTTAAACCTATTGGTCGCCGCCTAGTGGCCAACTGTATAAGTAGATGCGCAGAAGCCTCTGTTTCACTTCTGTTCCTGTTTGCCTCAATAAAGCAATGTTCCTGTTTGCAACCTCTCGTCTTGCTTGCTGCCTCCAAAGAACTCGCTACACGACAGAAGGATAAAAATCACATCTAGAAACACCTTTAGACTTTTTCCTACCCAGAAGAGACGCTTCATGGTCTTGTGGTCCAAATCTATCGATTTCAAGGAGTTGCTGCTATGCTACCCTAAATTGTACGCTATAATACATGGCTGACATGGTTTTTGTCTTTTTCGAATCAAAAGAACAGATTTGTTGTTTTGTGGAATGAACAAAGAAAGCCGTATTACCAAAGAATCCCAGATCAAGTGAAGCATCTTCTAAACCAGCCAAAATAAGTAAGGAATATGGCTGATAAACTGTTGTTGGACATTAAAACTGGGGAGAGGTATGTTCGGAAATGGAAATTATGGGACAGACAAGATGGAGTTCTAAATGAAACATTCAAGCCTGCAAGGTTTGGATACAAAATATGCTATATAGTCATTACACAGAGAAACTATCTGAACTCATTAGAATATTGCAACTGCTAATTTCGTACCATTGATCAAATTGAATTGGAGTGGAATACGTACCTAATTCTACAATATTAGAAAAATATTGACATTTCTTTTATAAGATGGGCTTAAGAGGGCTGACTTTGACTAATTGGTTGGTTAAAATTCTTTCAAATTCATTTGGAAAAAGTTGAACATTTAGTATAGAAGGCGCCCGAACTAAGACGGATTGGACATACCCACACAAACATACATAGTGTGTGTGTGTGTGTGTGTGTGTGTGTGTGTGTGTGTGTGTTGCTTTTATTTGGCTGATAGTCTGGTCCAGCTATTTTGAAGCTGGAGTGCCAGAAAGTTGATAAATTAGAACATTAACCTGTCTGAAGGAATTTGGTCAGGAATGATGAAAGCTTTGCCAAACTAATTTGTGTTACAAAGTTTATTGTTGCCTACTTTTTTTATATCTAATCATTTTGTGGCTCTTCTCTCTGTGAAATGTTTTTATTATTAAATATTCTGTTTTTTCTTGTCTTCATCTTGGATTTAGTTCTGAATATAGTGTGATGTTTATTTTTTAGGATGGATTGTGGTGCTGTTACGTACACTAACAGGGTGCAAAGGGCAGGTGATTAAATATAGGGTGGGAATCGCGACAATACACCCAGTTGTTATCGAGAAAACTAGATGGAATTGTCTTACTCTTCCCCACTTCCAAATACACTCAATGAGCACATAACTGCAAACTACGGCAGCCTGATGTTAAAGCCCAAAACCACGAGCCCAAACTTTACGCTGCTAAGTGAGAAATTGGTTATGTGAGCTTTGCCCCGTTTTATGACTTTTTTCGCCACCTTTGTTAAGTGAAGCACTGCAGCTCTTAAATTAGCAACATGGCTGTCAGAGTAAGCGAATCTGGCTTCCCCATTGTCTTTCCTTGTCCCTAAATGCGAGTCAGTCGTCAAGCATCCAAATGTAAATCTCAGCCGTCAGTGTGAAAAAAACGGCCGTCAGTCCGTTTTCTCAAGTGCCGCTGCAGCTTCGAAGAGTCACTAAACGAACTGTTGCAAGCAGAGGACCACCTGTGCCCTTAAAGGCTGTCTTTCCTCAAGCTCAGCAAGTTTGAGATGCGTTGGGCTTCCGTTCCCAGAATTCCCCAGCCCCAGCCACAGCTGGGGGAATTCCGGGAGCAGAAAAGTCCAACGCATCTTAATTTGGGAAAACAAAACAAAACAACCCCAGTGCTTTCAAGAGATACTCCCTTAGCTAAGGTTTTTTTTGGTCTTCCCTATAATTGAGCCCCCAGGCTTCACACAAAACTCCCCATGATCTGTCTTCCTTTCAACCTCCTCCTCCTCCCCCTCCTCCTCCTCCTCCTCCTCCTCCTCCTCCTCCTCTTCTTCTTCTTCTTCTTCTCCTCCTCCTCCTCCTCCTCCTCTCCTCCTCCTCCCCTCCTCCTCCTCCTCCTCCTCTCCTCCTCCCCCTCCTCCCCCTCCCCCTCCTCCTCCTCCTCCTCCTCCTCCTCCTCCTCTTCTTCTTCTTCTTCTTCTTCTTCTTCTTCTTCTTCTTCTTCTTCTTCTTCTTCTTCTTCTTCTTCTTCTTCTTCTTCTTCTTCTTCTTCTTCTTCCTCCTCCTCCTCCTCCTCCTCCTCCTCCTCCTCCTCCTCCTCCTCCTTTGTGGAATTTCTCCCCCCTCCTTTTTAATGGCTGGGTCTGGAGAGGATCAGAAGCTCTGTCTGACCACAAGCAAAGGGCTGGGCTGGAGCATCTATGAGAAAAGGACGTCCGGCCTGAGAAGTCGAGACTCCAGGTAGATACCGGCCCCCCCACCACCCACCCTCATCCAGGGACCACCTGAAGGAGGGGGGGCGGGGCTTCCCCGCCAAGCTCCTCCCCCTTCCGAAACAAGAAGCGCCCGGCCAAGGCTTCGCTTGACCAAACGCCTCTCGCCCGGCCGCTGGAAGAAGAAGGAGGAGGAGCGCGTCGGCCGGGGTTTGGCGCGGGCTTTCCCCGGGATCCGACCCTCAGCTTCCCCTCTCTGAAGGCTGGGCTGACATCCGAGGGACGCTTCGCTGGAAGAAGCCTCGTTCCGCCTCCCGCGATGGAGTTCGCGGCCGGAGCGGGCTTGTTTCTGGCGCTCTGCTTGGCCGCCGAACCTTGCCTGGGATATTCGGGTAAGGCGCGCCCCGTGGGAACGGCCGGGGCTCGTGCGGGAGAGGCGCGCGGGTCAAGCGAGGGAAAGCACGGGGAAGGCTCGGTCCCTTCTTGTCCCGCTTGGCGATCCAGCAGGGGATCTGTCCGATCGATCCGGCTGGGTTGGGTTGGAATACTGGGCTCCTCTCCCGCGGGATTCCGGGATGGGAAAGGGCAGCCTGAGGTCCGCTGGGAGAGCTATTGGGGATCCTCCGCGCTCTGGGTCTTTCATTTCATTTCATTTTATTTTATTTTATTTTATTTTATTTTATTTTATTTTATTTTATTTTATTTTATTTTATTTTATTATTTTATTTTATTTTATTTTATTTTATTTTATTTTATTTTATTGTTTTATTTTATTTTATTTTATTTTATTTTATTTATTTTATTTTATTTTATTTTATTTTATTTTATTTATTATTTTATTTTATTTTATTTTATTTTATTTTATTTTATTTTATTTATTTTATTTTATTTATTTTATTTTATTTTATTTTATTTTATTTTATTTTATTTTATTTTATTTTATTTATTTTATATTTTATTTTATTTCATTTTATTTCATTTCATTATTTCATTTCATTTCATTTCATTATTTTATTTTATTTTAAGCTGACTTTGTAATAATGGGGGGGGGGCGAAAGCCCTAATAAGCAGGCATATACATAGAATGAAGGCTATTGCTAAGCACATTTGATTTGTGCTTAGATTGTAAGCCGCCCTGAGTCTTCGGAGAAGGGCGGGATATAAATGGGATTAAAATAAATAAATAAATAAAATTATTTTATTATTTTATTATTTTATTTATTTTATTTTATTTTATTTTATTTTATTTTATTTTATTTTATTTTATTTTATTTTATTTTATTTTTTTATTTTATTTTATTTTATTTTATTTTTGTACTGAAGTGTTTTATTGATGGGGATGCTGTTTTGGTTACCGTTGGTTGTACACCGCCTTTGGGAGATGAATTTGCTAGCCGGCTAAATAAAGTACAGATAGTAACTCGACTTACAACAGCTCGGCTTAGTGACCGGTCAAAGTTACAACGGCACGGCAGAGAATGGCCTACGACCGCGTTTCGCACTCGGGACCCGTGGCTGCATCCCCCCATGGTCACGGGATTAACCGTTCGAGATGCTTGGCAAATGACTCACACTTAATGACGTTGGCAGTCTTCCCCGGTCAGGCGATTTCCCCCTCTGGAGACCTTCTGACAAGCAAAGTCAATGGCGGAGGGGGGGGGAGAGTCAGATTCGCTTAACGACCATCTCACCAACTCCACATCTGCAAGGGATTCACTTAACGACTGTTGCGAGATGTTCGTAAGAAGGGGCAAAAACTGGCTTAACAAATGTCTGACTTAGCAAGAGAAATTTGGGGCTCACTTGAGGTCGTAAGTCAAGGACTACCTGTACTCTGAAGGGACGGGAGACCTAGCAACCAGCTGGCCACCACTCTGGGGCATCTGGTGGGTGCCAGGTTGGGGAAACTGGGGCAAAGAAAACACCACAGGGTAGGCAACCTTGGCTCTTTTATGACTGGTGGACTTCAACTCCCAGAATTCCTGAGCCAGCCATGCTGAGGGGAAAGGGAGAGGTTTCCATGCTGAGCTATGCTAACTCAGGAATTCTGGGAGTTGAAGTCTGCAAGTCATAAAAGGGCCAAGATTGCCTATCTTCCACCGGGGCAGGATTAGGGGTGGGGAGGTGGGTCGTGAATTATGGATCCTGTTGTTGTGAGAGATTAAGATGTTGGGCTTGAAGCTGGGAGAGCCGAGTTCAGATTCACAGGATATCTTGGGAAACTCACTGACTTTGGAGGAGTTTCTTTCTCTCTCAACCAGTCTACCTCACAGGGCTGTTGTAGTGGGGATAGAGCTGCTCTGAAGAAAGAGGCGAGATATAAATCTAGGACATAAAATAGTAACTGAATAAATTATTATGTGAATAAATAATTGTTGTGTTATTAGAGGCAGAAAAGGTAAAAAAGAAAAACTCAAAACCGTAAACACTACCCTGAGATTCATGTCACGCTTGACAGATAATTAACATTTGAGTCCATTTTCCTAACAGTAGGGATAAAAGTGTTATAACTCTAGCATTTATTTTCTCTGAGTGGGTCTGAATTGTCTCCAACTTGGTGCTGTGAGAGAGAAAAGCCCGTTGGTGCATTTCCAGAGTTTGCACCATTTCATTTTAAAGAAATATTCAACCTGTAGCAGTCAAAGGAATAAAATGAGCGTTTATAGAGCTGCCAGTGTTTACAATTGCTCAAGAAGAAAATTGGGGTGTGTTTGTGTGTCGGTCAGCCTAGCGATCTTCCCCGATCCTGTTTCGGGCCATCTTTTGATATTCTCTTTGGGTAAAATGCAAAAAGCATTTTACTTCTCTGCTGTAAAACAATACAGGCAGTCTTCGATTCACCGCCGCAACGGAGCCCAACATTTCTGTTGCTAAGTGAGACGTTTGTTAAGTGGGTTTTGCCCCATTTTACGACCCTACGTGCCACAGTGGTTAAGTTAGTTGCAAGGTGAAGTGCATCTGGCTCTCCCCCGCCTTGACTTTGCCTGTCAGAACTAATGTAACAGTTTGAGATCTGTACTAAATATATTTGCAGGTTATTCAATTATTGACCAACTCAGCCGCCACGTTGCTTTTCAAATATTTAAATGTAAAACTAGAAAACCAATAAAATCTTCTTTTTTTAAAAAAAGGTCGCGAAAGGGGATCGCGTGACCTTGGGCCACAGCAACGGTCATAAGTATGAACCAGACGCCAAGCGTCTGAATGTTTGATCGCATGATCGTGGGGATGCTGGAAAGATTGTAACTGAAAAAAGGGTCATAAGTCACTTTTTTCCTTGCCGTTGTAACTTTCAACGGTCGCTAAGCGAACCGTTGTACGTCAAGGACTACCGGTGCTAAGTCCTGCCCCAGTGGGAGAAGCAAGTCAGAGGAGACGCCTCTGGAGCATAACGCACACAGTCATGTAATAAGGCTGACCTTTCTTTTAAATTGAGTAAATAAGGAAAAATTCCCTCACCTACAGGAAGCTGGATTAGCCGTTGCTGAGAATTCACAGATTTCCTGAGCTGTCCCTTCCAGAGCCAGATGCAAGTTGGAGGTAGTGGATGGAAGGAGTAAGGCAAGGGGGGGGGGACACCCACTTCGGAGCTAAAGAAAGAAACGTGTAGGGATTTTGGATTGTAATCCCTTGGGGAAAGGTGTGATCTCTCCCTTGCACAGCGACGGGAGGCGCTTTTGAAGCAAAACCAGATAAAGGAAATAATTAAAAGGATGACAGTGCTCACTTGTAGATTATAAGGGTGTCTGAGGCAACGGAAGTGGGGTGCACAAAATACCTTGTGAGCAGAGCCCACCCACCACCGCTGGTTGTTTTGGACCCAAGGGGAAGCACAATTAAACGTCGCTTAGGCCAAGTATTGTTGCCCCAAATCTCATATCATTATCATCATGCTGCGAAATATGGGAGTTGTAGTCCAGGGCATTTAAGAGTATGTGGTTTCAGACCAATAAAACCAAACGCAACATTAAACGTGCAGAAAAGCAAACCAGCCAATGAACTTGAAACAAGGAATAAAGAGATAAGTCTATTAATCCAGTTTTTGCAACCCATAGGTAGTGCTGGAAAGTTGGCAATTTTTATAGTCTTAAGTTAGATTTGCGGGAAGAAAATTGTAATCTTTTGTTCAGAAAGAAGATGAACATTTCTGAGGATTGGATTTATGAATGCCAGATGCCATGGGAGGTACAAGGGGCATGCAACAAAATATTTGGACTTCTCACTCAACCTCTGTTTCTGAGGAGGCCCGTTTATGTTTGCAATACGGGAGACTAATATAATCTCCATAATAGATGGTGTGCCAAGTGAGGCCAAGGAAAACATCTCTTAGGTGAAATAAGTTGGATGTTAGAGAACTAGCAAGGAATTGTCCATGGAGAACCTGCAAATGTACCATAATAGGGATGGATGACTTTGGCCCTGTCCTTCTATAGATCTAATTCCCAAATTCTCTGCTGAAGTTTGATTAAAGGTTTATCTGGGCTGAGAAACGATGTTATCTGGAGTGAGAGCTACAACACGAGCAGGGGGTTGGACTAGAAGATCTCCAAGGTCCCTTTCAACTCTGTTATTCTGTTATATGCTAGATCAGAAAGCTCTGATGGAACGCCTGTTTATAAAGAAATGCATATTTTATTATTTCTGTTCAGAGAGTCCCCAATTCCTATCAATTCTGTCCCATGGTATTTTTCACCGGTTGGAATTCCCAGTTGTCTCCAGTTTTTAGTTTTTTGTTTAATCCCATTTATATCCTGCCCTTCTCCGAAGACTCAGGGTGGCTTACAGTCTAAAGCACAAATCAATGTGCTTAGCAATAGCCTTCATTCTATGTATATGCCTGCTTATTAGGGCTTTTGCCCCCCCCCAGCAGCATTATTGCAAAGTCAGCTTATTGCCCCCAACAATCTGGGTCCTCATTTTACCTACCTCGGAAGGATGGAAGGCTGAGTCAACCTTGAGCCTGGTGGGACTCGAACCTGCACTAATTGCAGGCAGTTGGTGTTACTTAAGGAGGCATTAGCCCACTGCTCCACCAAGGCTCCCAAAAACCTGTCCATGACAAAGAGAATAAACGAGTGCATTGCTTGTTCTTAGTAGTTCTTTAACATAGTAGAAGATTAATATGTAAACTTCATAATGACTGTAAGACAGAAATCCATATCCATATATTTCGCTTCCAAATAAACAAAGGTCAGTGTTACAAACTGCCAGTCATTAAAATCATGCCACAGGCAAAAAGGAGCCAAAGGCTTAGTTGTTCTTTAAGAAAAATCCATGGACACAGCCTGGTAGTCTCATCCATAGCTTTATTTATTTATTTATTTATTTATTTATTTATTTATTTATTTATTTATTTATTTATTTATTTATTTATTTATTTATTTATTTATTTATTTATTTATTTATTTATTTATTTATTTATTTATTTATTTATTTATTTATTTAGATTTATATACCGCCCTTTCCCAAAGGACTCAGGGCGGTTTACAGGGTATTTAAAAGAAAATCAATACAAACGTTAAAACAAATTAAAAAAGATTAAATAAAACCCTGAGAAAAATAAAAAACCCAGTTAAAATTATAAATTAAAAAATTCTCAGCCTGGGCCAGAGAGCTCGAAGAGCCAGGTCTTTTAGGTCCCGGCGGAATGAACGGAGGTCGGGGGCAGTCCTAAGCTCCGCAGGCAGGTGATGACTGCAGGTGGTATTTAATTATTCAGGCTAAGGAAGGAGTGGATATTGTATGGAAATAGCAAAACTTCGATGCTGCCAAGAATGTGAAGGACTAAAGACTGAATCGCACTGAATAGCAAATACAGCTAGTATTCGTTTTAGTGACTGTTCAAAGTTACAACACCACTGGAAAAAGGGACAGGGCCACTTTTTCACACTTATGACCATTGTAGCATCCCCATGGTCATGTGATTTACATTCGGATGCTTGGCAACTGACTCACATTTATGACGGTTGCAGCGCCCTGGGGTCATGTGATCCCCTTTTGCGACAAGCAAAGCCAGATTCATTTAGCAACCGGTCTACTAACTTAGCCACTACAGTGATTCACTTAAGAAATGGGGCAAGGCAAAAGTCGTAAAATGAGGCAAAATTCACTTAACAAATTTCTCACTTCGCAACATAGTTGTGGTCGTAAGTTGAGGATGACCTGTAATTATGCGGCGTAGGAGAGATATGCTTGGTTAGCTGGATAGGTAGAGACTCAACGTGTCTATGCAAGATTCTCAATCACCCAGATCATGGTTGTCCCACAGACGTTTTTCCGAGAGGCAACGGGACTTCCTTTGAGGACGTTTCGCTTCTCATCCAAGAAGCTTCTTCAGTTCTTGGATGAGAAGCGAAACGCCTTCACGGAAAAACAAAGAAAGTCCTGTTGCCTCTTGAAAAAGCGCCTTTGGGTTAGAGCAGGGGTGTCAAACTCAATTTCATGGAGGGCCGCATCAGCATTGCGGTTGCTCTCAGGGGGCCGGGTGGGTGTGGCCTACTGGGTGGGCGTAGCTAGAGTGCATATGGCCTACTGGGTGGGCGTGGCCAGCTCTACATCGTTGGCATCAAGGGTGCCTATGGGGGCCTGGGCAGGAGTGGGGCAGATCTGAGGGTCTCTGGCAGGAGGAGGGTCTCTGGGCCAGGGCCAAGGCAGTGGGGGCCGTTCCCTCACTGTTTCCAGGATGACTTCACGGGCCACATGAAACCACTTCGTGGGCCGGATCTGGCCCCCGGGCCTTGTGTTTGACATGTCTGGGTTAGAGAATGAGAGGTCAGTGAATGCTGGTCTTTCAAGACTTTCTTGAAGTGAATAAAGGAGAATGTGGGGCTTCTTGGTTATTACTAGAATAAACCTCGAAATCCACTTGTAATCAAAGCGACAGTTCAGAGCTGTGTTAAAATTCTACCGCCTGATAAACCTATAGAGATGACACCTGCACATTCAAATCAAACCCGTTCAAATCAATCAGATCAGATCTCCACCATGGTCATTAACCAGCACAGTGAAATCAACAAGAGACATAGATGCTCATGTATAAGAATGGCTGATAGTTTGTTACTGATGACGGATGCTCATGGATTTGGATTTACGCTAAACATGTTGAGTTCATTGAGACTTCTTAGGGAATAAGCGTTGCTTTGAACTGTTGACTTACATAAGTAAAAGCCAAGAATATTCAGCACAGAATAGATCGTTTAAAATTACTGTATGTGTTTCAAATAGCCCAGAAACTCTCAAAAGAAGAAATATTTCTCTTGGACATTAATAATAAACGGTGGGACGTTTGCTTGCAAAGAGCATATGTGATATTTAGCATAAGTGGAAATGATGATTATGGTAATTCCAGAATTAAGGCCTATTTAGATTAAGATCTATTTAGCATAAGTGGAAATGATGATTATGGTAATTCCAGAATTAAGGCCTTGCCTGAAAAGCCAATTCAAATAAACACCATTTTTAATTCTTTCCAGCCTAGTAAAATGTTGGAAATAAATTACATAGTGGTGCTTAGGAATCTCTGTTGGTCATCAAGATGACTCTTCAAAAAGTGATTGGAATGTGACCAAGTTTGAAAATGGGTCATATGTGATCAATAGCCACGGGGGAGAAGAAATCCAGAACAGATTTCCCCAGAGCCTTCCTATAGAAAAGGAGCTTGGACAATGGCTCAGGAATCGATGCTGCTATTCTTAAGCCCACCCCCTCCTTCTGCCAGATCACTTGATCCAGAGTGGAGATCAAGTTGAAGGATGAGAAGAATTTCCTGAGCCGTATTGTGCAAAATTATTCTCTTTTGATACTGAATACCGCCCAAACTGGGATGTGAAGTATATTCTGAAGTGCTTCAGTGAGATGTTAAATCAGGGGTCTTCAAACTTGGCCCTCTTGTGACTTGTGGAGTTTTTTAACTCCCAGAATTCCTCAGCCAGGCACGCTGGGTGAGGAATTCTGGGAGTTGAAGTCCACAAGTCATAAAAGGGCCATGTTTGAAGACCCCCTGCTTCCAGTTGTTTTGATCCTAGGAACAGGAAACTGTGTGTGTCTTCATTGAACTTAACTCTAAAATATAGTGTTGAAGATGTAGTTTTCGTAGATTTTCACGGGTATAGGTATGTAGATCTTGGCGTATTCGCGTATTGGCGTATTCCCCTACACGGGAAAAGACCCGAATACGCCAAGACCTACGAAGATATAGATGTTTGTCCACTTCATTTATGCCTGTTGAGGAAGCTATAGAGGATTTTTTTTAAGCGTTAAAGAGAATATGGAAAGCTAATTCATGACATTGATATACTGTTTTAGGTCAGGGGGTCCATCTCGCTGAGTACTGCTTAAAGTACAGTTGGTCCTCAACGTACAACCACAATTGAACCCCAAACTTCTGTTGCTGAGTGAAACAGTTGTTAAGTGAATTTTGCCCCATTTTACAAGCTTTCCTGCCACCGTTGTTAAATGAATCCCTGCAGTTGTTAAGTTAGTCACACAGTTGAATCTGGCTCCCCCATTGACTTTGCTTGTCGGAAGGTCGCGAAAGAAGATCACATGACCTCAGGACACGGCAACCGTCATAAGTATGACCCAGTTGCCAAGCGTCTGAATGTTTGATCACCTGACTCTGGGAATGCTGCAGCAGTCGTAAGTGTGAAAAATGGTCATAAGTCATTTTTTCCCCCATTGCCGTGGTAACTTTGAACAATCACTAAATGAACTGTTGTAACTCGAGGATAATCCGTCAAACAATTTTTTGGGGGGCAGGAATCTTCCAGATCTTTTGGCGATATTGGGACTAAATGTCCCACATTTGGGTTTACACTCCTTGGTTCCCAGGAGACACCAAGTCTGGTGTCATGAAACAATGAGTACGTATCAGAGAAGAAGAGAATGACTTAATTCATTGCATATTCTAAGGCAGGGGTTTCCAACCAGGCATGCTCGTACCCCTTGCGGGATCAAGATGATGTTCCAGGGGGTTCAAAATCTTGGGTCTTCAAAATTATAGTGTATATGCATAACTTGTTGCCGTTATTTGAACTTTTGTAAGGGGTGCGAGAATATATCACAAGCGTTCTAGGGGTGCGGGCAACCACCGTTCTATGGGAAAATCAATAAGTGAAACTAGATATATTTCATGGAAATATGTCTCTCAAGACTAACTGTCTCATTGAACAACACGGGTTGAAAGTTCCAGAGAGAATTAAAGTTTCCTTCGGAAGTTCTGGTAATTTTATGGACTCGCCATCGTGGTTTTCTTTAGAACAATACAAAACATTGCTTTTTTCTGATTTTTTTTTAATTGTCTAGTCAAGCCCTTGGGATGTTTCGGTGGTCTCCTATTGAGTCTCAACTGGGTTTGACTCTGTTTAGGTTTTTTGATTAGATTTTTTTAATTAGATGCTATGAGCTAGATCAGGGGTCTTCAGACTTGGCCCTTTTATGACTTGTGAACTTCAGCTCCCAGAATTCCTCAGCCAGAGTGCCTGACTCCAGTCAAAATTGAGCGTTGAGTTCTACAGAATGCTTATAATCCATCTTTGCTCAACCTAGTGATCTGCAAACTCTTTAACATATCTGGGCAAGTCTGTTTTTGCACGTTAAAATATCTTTATAGAAACAGACTTCATTGTAAGTTTTTTTTATAATTCCAGGCATTAGGGTGATGAAAAGGAAATATAATAGGAGCAACAGAACTAGGTCAAAACTTTTCTTATTGTCATTTGCAATGGCAACGGTAGCCAAGAAAGTTTCATGAACTATCGATGGACACATAACAACTCGGCAGCAGCATTGCTGACTGTCTCTGAGAGAGTAACTTGATGACAAAGTCTAAAAATACCAGTTGGACTTTCTTGTTTTTCCTTGAAGACGTTTCGCTTCTCATCCAAGAAGCTTCTTCAGCTCTGACTGGATGACAGGGAATGGCTGAGCTGAAGAAGATTCTTGGATGAGAAGCGAAACGACTTCAAAGAAAAACAAGAAAGTCCAGTTGCCTCCTGAAAAAGCATCTTTGGGATAACTATGACCTGGATGACTGAGAATCTCCATAAAAGGTAAAGGTAAAGGTTCCCCCGCACATGTGTGCTAGTTGTTTCCGACTCTAGGGGCCGGTGCTCATCTCTGTTTCAAAGCCGAAGAGGACTTTGTCCGAGGACGTCTCCGTGGTCATGTGGCCGGCATGACTAGACGCCAAAGGCGCATGGAACGCCGTTACCTTCCCACCGTAGTGGTCCCTATTTTTCTACTTGCATTTTTACGTGCTTTCGAACTGCTAGGTTGGCAGAAGCTGGGACGAGTAACAGGCGCTCACTCTGTTACGCGGCACTCGGGATTCGACCCGCCAAACTGCCGACCTTCTGATCGACAAGCTCAGCGTCCTAACCCACTGAGCCATCGCGTCCCATATAAGAATCTCCATAAACATTCAGAATACAATCGTTACAATGTTGTAATGGGATATAAGACGATTGTCCTTCTCAAGCCTGAAGAGAAAGACTCAGTGGTGCCTACAGTGGGTCACAAATGGTAGGTGATGGATGGAGGAATGCAATGCCAACCTCACTACTTTTGCATGTGCGTTGACATCACACAAATGAGGACAATGGGGTGGGTCTTGCATTGTGATGCTCTCCTTTCCTTTTTACTAATCCCCACCCACCCGCTGTGGCAGATGCTGCTGGAAAGCGTAATCCCTTTTCTTAAGTTAAGCAGAAGAGGCAAAATAAAGTAAAACCACACAAAACGTTATAAAAGAAGGAAAAAAACACAACTACAAATCAAAAGCTTAAAGGGCATATACTTACACATCTCTTATGTCTAAAGTTGCACAGTAAACATTTCAATGAGAAGCAGAATGAATGTTTTGATCCGTACTGATGCAATTGTTTCATGCTGTCTTACAAAGTTTTTTTTTATTGCAGAGTGGCTGCCTTCATTTCAATAGCATCATTTTATACGGACACATTATTTGGAACCCGTCCAAGCAAATTTAATTAATTTGATCAGGGAGCAAATTATGGTTTTCTTTTCAAACTAAGGGGGCATTTAAGTCATGCCTGAGAAAAATGAGATCACTATTAAAATCACATTTGGCGTATTTCAATGCGCATATCCTTTAGCTAGACCTTGAAGTTACAAGTGCAAACAAACAGGAACTCCACCCCGGCCGTATGAATTGTACAGTTGAGTTGCTAGCTCCTGACCATCTGCCCATTCTTCCTGTTATGATAGCACTCCTGAATTTCAGTGTGATGTTTCATTCTTCATAATTTAACCCTTTCAATGGACGAAATGGAATTTCCCCTTGGATGTTATTATTATTCAGCACCCTCTTTAAATTTATTTGGTGACATAAATTAGCTAACAGGTTATGTAGACAAATTAGTCTATATCTAATGCACAACGGCTTCCCCATGCCTTCAGATACAATGTGATCATAATCCATTGCTGTAATAAAAAAGCAAGAGCTTTTTGTTTCTAGCTTTGTAGGACATTTCCCCAAACTTATGCATTTTATATGCAGTTTTGTAATTCTGAAAGGTAGCATTCGTTAAAAGCCTGCACCCAAGAAATAAATACACACACACACACACACACATACACACACACGTATATATATATATATATATATATATATATATATATATATATATATATATATATATATATATATATATATATATATATATATATATATATATATATATATATATATATATATATATATGTTTGTGTATTTTATATATATATATACACATGTTTGTGTATTATACATACATACATATATATGTGTGTGTGCATGCGTGTATAAAATGTGTGTATATAATTAATTTTTAAGTAGATTAAAAATAACAAAAAGAGAAAGAGAGAAAAGAAAAAGAAAAAACAAGCGTGCAGAAATAAAAGATTAAAAAAACAGAAAAAAGAAGCTTCCAATTTCCTTTGCACCAAGTGCAAGCATGTTTGTAAAGTTATCTCTTACTCTATGATTACAAAAAGGCTTCCTTTCCCCCCCCTATCATCCATTTTTCTTTGAATCGCGAGAACCGCAAACCACGAGTGCATTGTTTTCTGTTTTGTGCAAAAGTTTCTAGGAGATTTCTAGTCAGCCATACAGGTACATACAGGTCTTTTCTTTAAGCAAAGAAGTTAATTTAGCCATCACTGCAAGTTCCACCATCTTCATTTGCCATTTCTCCATGGTGGGTAGCATTAAATCTATCCACTTTTGAGCATATAATAATCTCACTGCAGTTGAGTTGCCATGACTTTTTCTAGATGCCTCTCCATTAGCCCCAAGGAAAAAAGCCTCTGGTTTCAATTGTGCTTTAGTTTATAAACAAGGAATTGCTATATTATAATTGGTACGTTAGTCGAGGGCATGTTTCTCAACCTTTGGTAACTGGCTGGGGATTCTGGGAGTTGAAGTCCATGCATCTTAAACTTCAGAAACACTGGTCTAGGTTGCTGGTTGAAACACTAAAAATATGGCTCAAGATAAATTGTATCCTATACTGTTATGTATTTTCCCATTGTTTGGAGTCCATGAAATTTTGTATATTCAATTACAGTACTGATAAATCTCTCTCTCTCTCTCTCTCTCTCTCTCTCTCTATATATATATATATATATATATATATATATATATATATATATATATATATATATATATGTTTTCTGAGGTTTTCGCGGGTGTTCGTATGTGGATCTTTGGTTATTCGGGTTTTTCCCCACGTAGAACTAAAGGTGTAGGGGCGACGTTTCGACGGAATCCCATCCGTCATCATCAGGCTGGTGGCTTCTGCTTCCTTCTCCTTCTTCCTTCTCCCAGAAGAAGGAAGCAGAAGCCACCAGCCTGATGATGACGGATGGGATTCCGTCGAAACGTCGCCCCTACACCTTTAGTTCTACGCGGGGAAAAAACCCGAATAACCAAAGATCTATCTATCTATCTATCTATCTATCTATCTATCTATCTATCTATCTATCTATCTATCTATCTATCATCTATCTATCTATCTATCTATATATGTTAAGTATTTGTCATGGCTCAGGGAGTTAAAACAACTGCCTAATATATAATCAGCCCAGGTTCGAATCTCAGATAAAGGGTATGACTGACTGATGAGAACAAAATAAGTTCGAAATGGCCATCTCAGCCTCCCTAATTCTTTATTAGCAATTTGAATAATTTACATATATATATATATATATTTGCATTTTACAGGTTCATCTAGTTCATTGGATCCACCATCCCTTAGTATCCAAAAACATATGATTACTATAGCTGCAAATGATACATTACAGATTACTTGCAGGTAAGGAACAAAGATGATTATTATCATTGGTATTTAATGCATTGTCTTAATTTCTTCCCATGATAGATGCCTATCTTGGGGATATGAACGCGCACACAAAACAGTTACATAAAACAAAGAATGCAAATAAAGAATTTTATTGTGCCCCAAACATTTCCAGGTGTTTCTTGACTCAAGCATTTGAAGCTTTGAACGTTCAAAAGGACAAAAGAAAAAAACATCCTATTCTCTGAGTCTTTTATAAATTCTATTCACTTCGACTTTGCTGATACCTTTAAAGAGCAAATGTCAGTTATTCCATCATTCCCTATTGACCCTTTCTGGGTGTTCCCAATAGATTTACCTTTATACACACAGAATTAGAAGGTACAGAGCAGATACGTTCAGTTCAATTCTTTCAAGCGATTAAAAAGGCTAAAGTACAGTAGTGGCCAAAATTGTGGAAACCTTTTGGGGAAGGTATACAGTAGAAAAGGGACGCGGTGGGCTAGGATGCTGAGCTTCTCGATCAGAAGGTCGGCAGTTTGGCGGGTCGAATCCCGAGTGCCGCGTAACAGAGTGAGCGCCTGTTACATTTTTCAAACCAATAACCGCTGATTGGCTAATATGGAGTATTCCAACTCTTTATTCCAGAATCCTTGGAGATAGTTAACATTTGCATACTCTTCGTTTATAAATAATACTGTAGACTTAAAAACAGGCAAAACAAATACCATTGTTAAATCTGTTTACGACCTTGTAATCCCTTGCTTAAGGCTGGGGTTGGGGGTGACTGAATGGAGCTAAGCATTTACTGACCGGATGCCCTTCCTGATGCCTACGTGAAGGTCACAGCAGATATTTTCTCTTCAAACCCTGATAGAAAAACATCTGTTGCTGCCTTGGATTGAATTCTCAACTTTCCAAGTGGGAGGTGAAGGTCTTCACCTCTAGGCCACCCTGGCTCTCATACAAAACAAATAGCAGTATCAACAATAATTCAGAAAGTTTATATGTTGCTAATGCAGGTATACCAAATTATGAAATGAGGAGATGTTTTAATTGTTTAGAGCAGGCATGTCAAACTCGCGACGTCACGTGACATCGCGCAACATATCGGGACGGTTTTGCCATTGCCGGCAATGGGGTGGGCACGGCTTCCGGATGACGCATCCGGCCCATGGGCCGGCAGTTTTGACACCCCTGGTTTAGACAGTACTGTGATTTTGCAATTTGGGGCAGCCTAAATTTCTTTGCAGCAACTCGAAAAACTCTAAATCAAGTTCAGTTTCCACTTGTACAAGAGTTTTAAATAACAGTTTCAGCAAAGTTAAGTTTCCGAGGTAACCACACAAGCTACACAGTTTATCTGCCCTCAGGAGGATATACTGTGCCCAATATTCTTAAAACTCGAATTATCCCGCATTAAGATTAATCTGCAGACAGCTCTGCTTCAGAAACCATTGCAGTTTGGCAACGGTGGAGCGAAACAAATAGAAAACCATGCTAAATTTGGAAAGCGGGGTTTGAGTTTTGTAAGACAAGTGGCTACGTTTAAAATGAGCAGAACTGTTTTTGAAAATAGTTAAAAACTAAATTTTCATGCACGTATATCTTGTTCAGTGGGTCACAGATACGTAAGTGAATACATCCCATTGAACAGGACCGTATTTGAAGGCTTTGATGGCTTTAACAATGTTGATGCAGACCATTAATGGAGAATGCCATAGGACTCACATATTCTTAAGTAGCTGATGGATTTCACTTTTTACTCCCCAGTGGTGAGAGGGCTTTGGACTGGCTTTTGCCTAACAATCAAACCGACATGGAAAACCGAGTCACGCTGACTGAGTGTTCCAGTGATACCTATTGTAAGATGCTCACCCTGACGGAAGTAATAGGCAATGACACAGGGTCCTACAAGTGTTTTTACCAAGACAACCATTCCTCGTCAAGTGTTTATGTTTATGTACAAGGTAGGAGCATACTGGGATAATGAACTTTTTCTGTTTAATGAGAAAAATGGCTTAATGTTATGTAACATGAAACTCAACAAAAGCTCATCCTCTTGATCCCACCGTGCCAATCTACAAATGGGCATGAGTACAACAGTGCCTTCTTGTTTGTGTTCTCCCGCAACTGGTACAAAGAGTATTCTCCAAGTTCCAAGTATACCTAAACTTTATAACAAAGCTCTGTTGATGTGTTCTCCTAAACCAGACATGTCAAACATCACGTGACGTCACGCAACGTATTGGGATGGCTTTGCCATTGCCAGCAATGGGGTGAGTGCAGCTTCCAGATGACGCATCCGGCCCATGGGCCGGCAGTTTGACACCCTGACCTAAACTAATTGATCTAATTGGCTTTAAGAACCACGCAAATTGGTGGGCCTTACAACCGCATTGACAAGCATGGCCCACATTTTACTTCATGTCATGAAGGAGAATGTTCTTTTATTTCCTTATTTGTTCCATATTTGTTCTATAACAACAATACGCTCAAGATCCAGAAAGAGCCCAACAGACTTGAACATTAGGCCCTATCTAACAAAATGAAATTGAGTGGTGAGAAAAGTAAGGTTTTACACTTAAGCAAGAAGAACCAAATGTGAGTAAAACTTCTTACAATAGCAGTCACGGTGAGAGGGATCTCTGAGTCCTAGTGGACAATCGGTTAAATATGAGCCAGCAGTGTGTGGCAGCAGCCAAAAATGTCAGCGCAATCCTAGGCAGCATTAAAAGAGAGGCAGAATCAAGATCACATGAAGTATTAGTACTGCTAAGTAAGGCCTTGGTAAGACCATACTTGGAACACTGCATCCAGTTTTGGTCAACGTGATATAAAAAACATGTTGAGACTCTGGAAAGAGTGCAGAGAAGAGCAACAAAGATGATCAGGGGGCTGGAGGCTAAACAGCTGCAGGAATTGGGTATGCCTAGTCTAATGAAAAGAAGGAGCAGAGGTGACATGATAGCAGTGTTCCAATATTTGAGGGGCTGCCACAAAGAAGAGGGAGTCAAGCTATTTTCCAAGGCACCAGAAGACAAGACAAGAAACAATGGGTGGAAACTAATCAAGGAGAAACACAACCTGGAACTAAGGAGATACGGTGTTTCCTAATAATGAGAGCAATTAACCAGTGGAACGGCTTGCCTTCAGAAGTTGTGGGTGCTGCATCACTGGAGGCTTTTAAGGAAACTGGATAACCTCTTGTCTGGAATGGGATAGGGTCTCCTGCTTAAGCAGGGGTTTGGATTAGAAGACCTCCAAGGTCCCTTCCAACTCTGATGATGTTCTATGTTCTATTTGTTTTGAATCTTCATTCAGATTTGTTGGATTCCGCTCATATGAGAGAAAGCGAAAGTAATCTTCTGGTGCATTTTTTTCAACACCATTTTCTCCTTTATCCTTTTCCAAACTTAACAAGTCCCAAACGTTGTGATTATTCCCAAACAGGAAGTTTTGACAGCTTTTTCCCCCCTGCACATTCTTCTGTTTCGGAATATATATTTTTTGAAATGAAGCAATCAGACTGGACAGACTGTGTTCCAAATGAAGTTGAATTATAGATTATTCCTGGCAGCTCTGCTTGCAGTTTTTTTCCTAATTGTCACGAGGATAATCAGGCGGTAAGAAAGTGAATTAAAGGGCCCATGGAATTTTTTGCATCTGTTATCTCTTAAGAAAAAAGAAAAACTTGACTCCAGTTGCTGTTATTCCGCAACACTCAGCACTCAGGCAGGAATGCAGAATAGTTATAGTTCTGCAGAATATGATGGCGCGGAAACACGTGTAAGGGCTGGCATTAGATATGTAGTCAATTTCCAGGCCATTTGGAATTTGTGCTGGCTTGTTGTTATATTGCTAAAACAGGTGCTGAATGGGTCATCTTGCCCCAACAATCTGGGCCCTCACTTTACCAACCTCGGAAGGATGGAAGGCTGAGTGAAACTTTGAGCCCCATCACGATCGAACTCCAGGCTGTGGGCCGAGTCAGCCTGCAATATTTCATTCTAACCCCTGCACCACCAGGGCTACAAAACAGTGCACACTTAAACTACAGCCAGCGTTCTTCTTTAGCTTCCTTTCTTGTTTGACTGATCTGTGAGTTTTGAGGAGCTGCCCCAGTTCGTAGTTCACCCCTGGTGACATGAGTGTTCAATTTCCTACATTAAGTTCAGTCGGTGGACTCTGAACTCCTAAGATAGATTGCTGTGAATGAATTGCTTTCAGCAAGAGAGATTCTTGAGGTTCAATGATAATTTAGATTCTCTCTATTCTTCAGATTACAGATCTCCATTTGTGATGTCAGCCAGCGAGCATGGGGCTGTGTATTTAACCAGAAACAAGACTGTGGTGATTCCATGCCTCGGATCCTCATCAAATCTCAATGTGTCACTCCATTCAGTAAGGCGAACGATCATAATTCATTTTGTCAAGTGATTCCAGCTCTTTTTTATTTTCATGGTGACATCACATATTTTTTTACATTTGAGGCAGATGGTCTGATAACATGGCACTGGGTAAAAAAATGTAAATCGAAAGGGGAAATTAGGTTATGAAATATAGTTCCATAATTTACTAGGTTCAAGGTGCATAACCTGTGGCCCAATATGAGATCTCTGTCCCCCACTTCATTCGGTGTCTGGAGAGTAATCATTGCGATGCATTTACATCTAATTGCTTTCCATTTTTATTATGTTTCAGTTGAAATTGGATTGAGACTTTACTGGTCTTGCTCCCTCCCCTACATGCCATTCAAGAGTCAAATGGGGCCTTTTAGTTCTGCGCCTAACTGCCAGATTATTTTAGAGAACCTTAGAATTAAAAGTTATTGTTGTTTTGTTGTTCGTGTAGAAATATCCAGAGAAAACATTTGTTCCGGATGGAAAGTCAATTACCTGGGATAATCAAAAGGGTTTCACAATTCCCACTAACTTGATCAGCGATGTAGGGATGGTCTTTTGCAAAACTAAGATTGATGGTGAAAGCTATCAATCGGTGATGTACATCGTGGTGGTTTTGGGTAAGCAATAGTCTTTATTTATTTATTTGGGGGTTTATAAAGCAACTATTTGGAAAATGAGAATGTCAAAGACCACAACAGATTGATAATCAAAACGGGGAGATAAAGTCCCATTCAGATGGAACTTAATGACCCGGTAGCTGGCATCATTATTTTTTTTCTCGAAAGATTTTTTATTGCTTTTTTCACTAGAGGTAGTCCTCAACTTATGACCACAATTGAGTCCAAAGTTTCCATTGCTAAGCCAGGGCAGATGTTAAGTGAGTTTTGCTCTTTCTTGCCACAGTTGTTAAGTGAATCACTGACGTTGTTAAGGTAGCAACACGGTTGCTAAGTGAATCTGGCTTCTTCATTGACTTTGCTTGTCAGAAGATCACAACAGGGGATCACGTGATTTCCCCCCCCCCCGGGACACTGCAACCGTCATAAATATGAATCAGCTGCAAAGTGTCCCATTTTTGATCACGTGACTTTGGGGATGCTGTATTTGGTCATAAGTGTGAAAAACAGTTCACGACTCACTTTTTCCAGTGCCGTCGTAACTGACTGGTCACTAAATGAACTGTTGCAAGTTGAGGACTGCTATTTGTTCTCTTTCGCTCTTCTAATGTTCCAGTACAATTTACAGTTTCTGAGGATTTCAGATGTCGATATTTATTTTTAGACTTGCTGTTTTGAGCTTTTATCAATTCTAGTTAAAACATTTAGCTACCGTATTTTCCGGCGTATAAGACGACTTTTGAACCCCTGAAAATCTTCTCAAAGGTTGGGGGGTCGTCTTATACGCTGAGTCGTCTTATACGCCGGAAAATACGGTAAATCGATTGAACGTTCATCATCAAGAGGTTTCTGCCGATCACTGACTGGACAGGCAGTGGAGCCTCAATGTCTTTCTCCTGAGTAGCAGAACTAAATGGGGCATGCACTGTTCGCATTTGGGGGGCAAAAATCCTGTTTTTTTCAATTTGTTTCTGACCACCCATTTCCCTGTGTCATTTCTTTATTTCACACTTTGAGGATGGGAACAGTTGTATGTTCTCTATATGACTTTCGGTGGAGTTTCACTTCTGATTTGTCCCCCTCCATTTAGGTTATAAAATTCATGAACTTAGTATGGGTCCCCTGCACCACGTAGAGCTGGCAGCTGGAGAGAAGCTATCCTTAAATTGTACCGCAAGGACTGAGCTGAATGTGAGAATTGAGTTTCAGTGGGATTACCCTTCGAAACAGGTAACAGAAACAGGGAGCCTTCCAAATCGAAGAATTTGCTAAGAGGCCACATTGAGTGTTATACTCTTCTTCTTCTTCTTTTAATATTCCAAATGCATTGATCAAAGCAATCAATTTAAGTCATCAGATTAGTCCTTAATCAGTTGACATCCGATTATCTTTAGTAGTAAAGTCGGTTGAGCTGGATCACCGAGAGCCAAGATTTGGTTCTCTTCCACCTCCCCCCCTCTGTTTCTAGAGAGAACTGGTTTACACAAAACTTAACGTGAAGCCCGGCTCGTGAGAAAGAAGAGAGAGAAAATGCTCTGTAAGGGGAAAAGTAGAGAATGCTGAGATGGAAGTGTTCTGTTTCAAGCAAGGGGGGCTACCATTGCTTGATGCAGGCAGACAAAACTCCACGGAAAGGATTTCATGCAGATTACTTTAATTTATCAGGCATTCTCTAAACATTAACTCACAGTTACTGGAGAGATTCTTCTGAAGCACATTTCATAACCTGATCCCAACACGTAGGTGAAAAGAGACAGTATTTGCCATGTTGAAGGAGCAAACAGCGGAATTCGTTAAAGCCAGGAATCCCAGGTAGCCAATCAGAAGTCCCTCCCAATGGCCAATCCGAAACACAGATGTGACCAAGTGACTTAAAACTACATTACCCAAAAGGCTATCCCTTAAGGGGACAGTTCTTAATTCCTAAAATAGCTGTTTACTCTGACCAGCCCAGGAAGGGCTAAGCAAGGAAAAATATCTGGGATGTGATTGTCTGTGGAACATTTGGGGAGCATGTTCTTTTTATACAGCTATTTTTTTATGAAAGTTTTTTTTAAAAAAGAAGTTAAAAACTAATGAACACTCATGTTAAGGAAGAAAAAGAAAGAAATGAAAGAAAAAGCTAAAAGTTCAAGAGAGGAAAAAAAGTAAAAGAAAGGCAGAGAAGAACGCTAAGAGAGACAACGAAGTAACTTCCAAACTTTGTGGAAGTTAGAAGGACAATTATAATTTTATCTCTTACTCAATGGTTACAAGTTAACTCTCTTCTTTCTGTAATCTACCCTGACAAGTCATCAAAACTGTAAATCATACGTTCATTTTTTTTGTTTGTTTTTTACCCAAAATGTCTATGAGAGGTTGGTGCCTTGGGGAGCATGCTCAAAGGGCAAGTTGATTGGACCCCTCTTACTCCTTCTAGCACCACTGAGTTGCAGGCAGAGAGCCATCTTTTCTTTTCCCATAGAGTTCCCACTTGGTACAACTTTGGTTGATTGACAGAGAAAGGAAATTCCTGGGACAGGAACCTCGTGAGAAATTGTTGCATGGCTACTTCCCTCCCGGTGCCCTTATTAACAAGAGGGGTGTCTATGGAGATTCCCAGTCATCCAGGTCGTGGTTGTCCCACAGGAGCTTTTTCAGGAGGCAACTGGACTTTCTTGTTTTTCTTTGAAGACGTTTCGCTTCTCATCCGGAGGATTCTTCAGCTCTGACTGGATGGTGGGGAAATGGAAGGATTTATATTCCTTTGGGACAACCATGACCTGGAGGACTGAGAATCTCCCTAGACATTTAGCTATGCACACTTTGGGATGAACGCCCTTCGAATGGTGCGGGAGTATGAATGGATTTCCAGAAAACATGGCAGATTACAGGAACCATTTCAGCTTGAGATGCAGACAGCACAGACTCATCTCCAACAGCCTGTGTGCCTGTCTTCAACAGGGAAGGGACCCAGGGCAGAAAACAGCCTGCAGCCAGGAATGCTCCATTTGCACTACTCAGGTGACCTTGAGGACACAGGTAAACCTCCAAGTGGTCTCAATGACTCTCTAAAAGAATACAAATGACCAGCTGCCTGCAAGGAGCGTAAATCTTTCCATTCCCCACCATCCAGTCAGAGCTGAAGAAGCTTCTTGGATGAGAAGCAAAATGTCTTCAAAGAAAAACAAGAAAGTCCAGTTGCCTCTTGAAAAAGCATCTTTGAGACAACAAGAGGGATGATGTTCATCTACTCCAGATGGCTACATCAGCTGAGTTTGTCCCAGGAGTCAGAGACCTAATGCTAATAAATGTATGCTCCCTGTATTCTTCCTTCTGGTCTAATTACCAATTTTAGGCCATTGGGCAGGGACATCTGCAGGGTTGTGAGTCAAAATCTGCAAGATTTTGGACACAGCATTGTGAATTAAGACTTGCCCCGTTGTGCATACATGGGCAAAGGCTTTGATTGTAATGCTTTCTCATGAACCATCCCAGTCTCCAGCTGGAAGGATGATGCTGAGCAAATGACTTTGAACTCTGTTGCAGAGAACGAATGCGGCCTTCAAGGAAGTGATGACCCTCTTGGGCAGTGAAATGAAGATGTTTGTGAGCACCCTCACCATTGAACACGTGACCTTAAGAGATGGGGGTCTGTATAGCTGCACGGCCACCAACAGCCTGATGACAAAGAAGCACAAAATTAATGTCATTGTTCACGGTAAGTCTTGATTTGGGATGAAACCTGGACTTTACAGTCCTAAAATGGGAGCTCCTCGGAGACACCATGAAAGTGATTGTCCACAAAATCAAGGCAAACAGCTTGAGCCAAACTTTCGTTCCTCTTCGAAATGAATCCTATAAGCCAGTGGTTCTCAACCTGGGGTCCACGGACCCCTGGGGTCCGCGATGACATCACAGGGGGTCCGCAAAGACTTGAAAAAAATTGTTATGATTTACATCTTCAGTTAGGTCTTGGGGGGGGGACATTGTCCGTGGCCACAACAGGTATTTAAAGGGGGTCCTTGGTGAAGAGAAGGTTGAGAACCACTGCTATAAGCTAATAAGCTACCTTCGTTTTGAGGATGGCCAAAAATAAAATGAACGTATAGTCTACAAATAAGAGCAACTTACCTTTGAATAGATGAGGGGACAAGTGCCTTGCTAGAGCATAAGTGAACCTGTTTAGAAATGCAAGACAGCTGTTGGGATAAATTCTTCCCTCTTCTAGCATTTCCCTTCATTTTGTTGACTAGCTGCTGTCAAAAAGGTTCGGTAACGATAGGGTAAGACAGTTTCAAACAGCGTAGTATCAGAACCAGTTAAATATACAGTGTAGTGGCTACAGGGTTGGGCTAGACTTGAGTAAAGCAGGGGTCTTCAAACTTGGTGACTTTTAAGACTTGTGGACTTCAACTCCCAGAATTCCTCAGCCAGCCAGGGCTGGCTGAGGAATTCTGGGAGTTGAAGTCCAAGTCTTAAAAGTCACCAAGTTTGAAGACCCCTGGAGTAGAGTTTGAGTTAAATTCTCCCTTAATCAGAGAACCTGAATTGGTGAGCTAGGACCAGCGTCTCTCTTTCAAGCTAACATATAGTTGTTGTCGGAAAAGAATTGGAGGAGGAAATACTATCTACGCAGCCTTGAGCTCCTGAAGCAAAGGTAGAATAGAAATCTAACAAATAATTAAGGAATGAAAATATGATCTGGAATATCTCCCCTTTCACAAGTGCCTAGTCTTAGCAGAAAATTGCAAAGTGAGCAAGGTTGTTCGAAATAAGACATCAGACGTGACTTCAACCTAGAATCCCCCGTCTACTAAGACTTCCTAACAAAAACTCTCATCCACTTCAACCAGCATGGCCATGCTGGACTAAATAAGTTAACTTTAAATATTAATAAGATTGATTTTCTCCATATTCGTGAGCATCAAAGTTAGCTGTTGTTGTTCGCCCACCACTGTGATGATCCTGAGTGAGAGACTTTGTGGTTTGATGAATGGGTTCAAACATGTGCTAGCTAAGCTGCTGGGTCTCAGTTTAGCAAAAACAAACAAACCATGGCTTACTGTGTGCGTAAGCAGGCTACTGTGGCTTGTTGCACAAACCATGGCTTAGCTGGATATCTGAGCCCGTCCATATTGGTCAATTCAGTGGGGTTTTTTTGTTTCGTTTTACCATAGGTAAGTGAAATAAACATCATAAGATGATTGTTTTGAGAGGTTAAAGGTTGGTTTTGGTTTCTAAAGTCAATAAGCAATTTGAAAATTGTGTTTCAAAATTGTAGCAATATCAATTATATTATTAATATTATCACCTATATTGTCCATTGTTTTAAATAATTGTCTTTTAACTTTTTGACAGAAAAGCCTTTTCTCTTTTTGGGTAAAATGCCACTTCTGGTGGAGACAATTCTCAGGCAACCAGCTAAAGTTCCTGTATTATTCAAAGCATATCCACCTCCAGAAGCAAAATGGTAAGAACCTGAGCAAATATTATTCTTTTTTTAGCTTCTCCCCCTTTCTATATACAATCACCTAGACACATTGAAGTTGTAAAAGAAAATGCCGAGCTTCTGATTTCTTTGTGAACAGCTGTTGAAAGCACACTCGGTAATAAAGTTTTATTCTTTTGTTATTAGTAAAGGTAAAGGTTCCCCCGCACATGCGTGCTAGTCGTTTCCAACTCTAGGGGCCGGTGCTCATCTCCGTTTCAAAGCCGAAGAGCCAGCTCCACATTAGCAATTCAAACAGCAATTCTCCACATTAACACCAAACTATGCTGTATTTCACCCCCGATAATGCTTCAGTTAAACAGTTACATCCTATATTTGGTGAGCTCTTTCCTTTTTGAAGGAGATAGTGGAACAGAAATGTGAAAAATAGATAGATAGATAGATAGATAGATAGATAGATAGATAGATAGATAGATAGATAGATAGATGATAGATAGATAAAAAAAATTAAAATGAACTCAGTGCCTGATTCTTAAAAAGGTAAAGGTAAAGGTTCCCCTGCACATGCGTGTTAGTCGTTTCCAACTCTAGGGTCTGGTGCTCATCTCCGTTTCAAAGCCGAAGAGCCAGCGCTTGTCCGAGGACGTCTCCGTGGTCATGTGGCCGGCATGACCAGACGCCAAAGGCGCACGGAGCAGTTACCTTCCCACTGTAGTGGTCCCTATTTTTCTACTTGCATTTTTTACGTGCTTTCGAACTGCTAGGTTGGCAGAAGCTGGGACGAGTAACAGGCGCTCACTCTGTTACGCGGCACTTGGGATTCGACCTGCCAAACTGCCAATCTTCTGATCGACAAGCTCAGCGTCCTAACCCACTGAGCCACCGCATCCCTGTGCTTTTGTTATTATGGTGATGTTATTTACTGTAAAACTACACGCTTAGTGTTTAACTGCTTCCATTTTCTTTTAAATTTATCTGTTCAGACAAATGAAAATCCCTATTTAGCCCTGAAATTCTCTGACAATTGCAAATAGATAACTTCCCCCCCCCCCCAACCCTGACCTAATCTTAGGAATATTTTGCAGGCAAAATTAGATTCTCTCATTGCCTTGTCCTGAGAATATAGAAAGCAGAAGGTGGTTAGATTGTTTTATTATCAGTTCTCTATCCTCCTCTTTCAAGCCATGGAATCAACTATGTT
>NC_138209.1:69535289-69597789 GCF_964194415.1 Vipera berus
CCCTGAGACGCCGCAGCAGGATACCATGGTCGATGGTATCGAAAGCCGCTGAGAGGTCTAATAGGACTAGAACAGAGGAGTATCCCCTGTCCCGAGCCCTCCAGAGATCATTCACCAGCGCGACCAATGCCGTCTCCGTGCTGTACCTGGGCCTGAAGCCCGATTGGTACGGGTCTAGATAATCCGCTTCATCCAGGACCAGAGGGATCTGATGCGCCACCACACTCTCAACAACCTTCGCAAGAAAGCGAAGGTTGGAGACCGGACGAAAGTTATTCAAAACAGCCGGGTCCAAGGCAGGCTTCTTGAGGAGAGGTCTCACCACCGCCTCTTTCAAGGCGGCGGGAAAACTACCCTCACTCAGAGAGGCAGATATAACCGCCTGGAACCAGCCTCGTGTCCCCTCCCGGGCTGCATAAACCAGCCAGGAAGGGCACGGGTCCAATAAACATGTGGTGGAGCTCAGCCTCCCCATGATCCTGTCCACTTCCTCCGGAGTTACAGGATCGAACTCCTCCCAGGTGACATTGACAAGATCGCTCGTGTCCTGATCGTCCGATACTGCCCAGTCGGAGTCCAAACCGGTCCGAATCCGAGCGATTTTGTCCAACAGATGTTGACTAAATTCCTCGGCACGCCCCTGCAAGGGTTCCCCACTCACCTCCTGGTTAAGGAGGGAGCGGGTCACCCTAAACAGGGCGGCCGGGCGATTATCTGCGGACGCGATGAGGGCAGCGAAGTAGTTAGATCTCGCTACCCTCATCGCTGCGAGATAAGACCTAATGTGGGTTCTTAGTCGCAATCGGTCGGATTCAGATCGGCTGGACCTCCAAACGCTCTCTAGGCCCCGTCTCCGACGCTTCATCTCCCGGAGCTCCGCGGAAAACCATGGAGCCCATTGGGATCTGCGCCGGGTCTGGGGCCGCAAGGGTACAACTCGGTCAAGTGCCTCCGTGGCCGTCCTTTCCCAGGCTTCCACTAAGGCATCTGCCGAGCTGTGAGCTGAGGAGGCAGGTGGGGACCCCAGCGCTGCCTGAAACCTCTCAGGGTCCATTAAGCGCCTGGGGCGGAACCATCTAGTTGGCTCAACAACCCCACGGTGGGGAGTGGCAAAACGGAAGACCAGCCGCAGGAGATGATGATCGGTCCATGACAGGGGCATAACAATTGGGGAGCCCCCACCAAGATCATCTAACCACCGACCAGATAAGAAAACCAAGTCAAGGGTGTGGCCTCCCTCATGAGTCGGTCCATGAATTACCTGCGTCAGGTACATGGCCGTCATGGAAGCCATGAACTCCCGAGCTAACTCAGATGCTCCTCCCAGGGATGGTAGATTGAAGTCTCCCAAAACCATAAGTTTGGGAAACTCAATCACCAGCCCTGAGAGGATATCGAGAAGCTCAGGCAGGGCTGCTGCTACGTGACTAGGCGAAAGGTACGCGAGCAGCAAGCCCAACTGCACCCTGGGACCAAACCTCAATAAGAGAGATTCACACCCGACTATCTGAGGAACGGTGGCCTCCTGCGGACATAAGGTCTCCCTCATAACCACAGCCACTCCCCCACCCCTACCCTGAGTCCGAGGCCGGTGTAGCACCCGGAAGCCTGGTGGGCAAAGATCAACCAGGGGGATACCACCCTCTGGGCCCAACCAGGTTTCCGTGATGCAGGCCAGGTCCGCTTGCTCACCCTCGACCAGATCCCGGACGAGGGGAGCCTTATTAGCAACGGACCTGGCATTCAGGTACACCAGTCGGAGCTCAGGTGGCTGCACATCCCCGCTCCCAGAACCCTGGGTCGAAGACAGAGGGTCGGAGCGCCTCACCGCTTGTAGATAGCGGAGAGGCCCTCCCGGAGGTCGATACGGCCCTCTGATCTTACACCTGATGCCATTCCCTATCGTCGTGGGAATTGGCAATCCCACGACCCGCTCCAGAGCTCCGGAGATGACCGACCCCGGCTCCCCCTCAACGCGATCTATCCTAGGCCTGGCCTGAGCAGCAGTTGGCGGATTACCCCCCCTCTCCAACCAACCACAACCCTCCCCCCTCCCTAACCCTACAAAAAATTTGGCTAAAAAAGTAATCAGGGGCCTCTTATTAAATTTATATCTTCGGCCCCTGTTTCTGCCCGGCCATCTCTCAGGGTCCCAACAATCGGGCCCGTCATCAAGAGGCAAATTAAAAGGTAAGGCGGGTCGCTCCCAGGATGGGGGGGCACCCCTGAGAGCGAGTAAAACCGTGCTGGAGTACCTCAAAACCATGGTAAAATTGGGTAATACAGCAAAAACAGACCCAGATCAAAATAAATAAAATGGGAGGATCTTAAAATGGAAGGAGAGTATCCAGACTGCAAACCCAGCTCTTCTGCCACTAGAGCTCGGTAACCCCGGGACAATCCCCGTTCTCTCACAACGGTCAGAACCGGGGAGCAGCCTGAGATATACAGCCGGGGAAAGAGATACCGCCTAGAGCTCTCACCTCTAAGACGGAACAGATGGAAACTCTTAACTCTTAACCACTCTCTCACAGTGGTTATACACCCGGCACCTTCCACAACCCAGGGGGAAAGGAAAAAGGGAGGACAATAGGGCAAACCAGTCAGCGAGATGGATTAGGGTAAAAACCCGTAAAGTCACGGAGTGGGGCTCAAGGATATGGTCCAGTGAGCTATAATAGTCCATGCCTCCAGATGTCCAGGCATAAAAGTCCATACTCCACCCAGCCATAGTCACTGTACCAAGACGGTCGCGGCACTCCAACTCCCTCACCGCCAACCGTCCCAGACGCCAACCAGGGCCATCTCCACCACTCCAGCTTAAAACGCTGACGCTGCTCCAAGCCGTAGTTCATAATAGCAGTTGTAAATCAACCAGCATCCGGCTCCTGAGCAACTGGAAAGTTCTCTTCAAGGTCGCCGGCTCCGTCGAGTTATTCCGGGCTCCGACAAACAGCTGATCGGCGCCGCGGAGCACAGTCAGCTGGTCGGCGCCGAAAAACAACAGCCCGGGGCTCAGCCAGTTCTTCCGGGCCTGCACGGCTCTCCCAAAGTCCTCCGAACAGCCGGGGCCCTCCGAAAAGCCGACAAACAGCTGGTCGGCGCCGCGAAGCACAGTCAGCTGGTTGGCGCCGAAAAACAACAGCCCGGGGCTCAGCCAGTTCTTCCGGGCCTACACAGCTCTCCCAAAGTCCTCCGAACAGCCGGGGCCCTCCGAAAAGCCGACAAACAGCTGGTCGGCGCCGCGAAGCACAGTCAGCTGGTCGGCGCCGAAAAACAACAGCCCGGGGCTCAGCCAGTTCTTCCGGGCCTGCACGGCTCTCCCAAACTCCTCCGAACAGCCAGGGCCCTCCGAAAAGCCGACAAACAGCTGGTCGGCGCCGCGGAGCACAGTCAGCTGGTCGGCGCCGAAAAACAACAGCACGGGGCTCAGCCAGTTCTTCCGGGCCTGCACGGCTCTCCCAAACTCCTCCGAGCAGCCGGTGCCCTCCGGAAAGCCGACAAACAGCTGGTCGGCGCCACGGAGCACAGTCAGCTGGTCGGCGCCGAAAAACACAGCACGGGGCTCAGCCAGTTCTTCCGGGCCTGCACGGCTCTCCCAAACTCCTCCGAACAGCCGGGGCCCTCCGACAAGCCAGACAAGCAGCACAGCAGCTCCAGGAGTAACCATCAGAAGCTTTCCTCGACCCTAATCCAGACCCCCAATACAGAGAGAATGACATTCCTGTAGGGCTCCCAGGGTCGCCAAAATTGCTGGAGCTCCTCGCGGAGCTCAGCCAAGCACGTCCGCCATCTTGGGCATCTTGATATCTATAGATATAGATATCTATATCTATATCTATATCTATATCTATATCTATATCTATATCTATATCTATATCTATATCTATATCTATATCTATATAGATATAGATATAGATATAGATATAGATATAGATATAGATATAGATATAGATATAGATATAGATATAGATATAGATATAGATATATACAATGCTTTTTTTGTAAAACAAAAAGGTGCCGGAACTCACACATGTCATACAACCCGCCTTGCCTACCCTACAAGGTTCCATCCAAAAAAAGGTGCTGGAACTCCATTCTGAGCGTTCTATGACAAAAAAAGCCCTGGATATATAGATATAGATATAGATATATAGATATAGATAATACCTGTTAAAATTTAGTAGACAAAGGCAAAGGAAGGGCTCTTGCCTCCATGTATGTATGTATGTATGTATGTATGTATGTATGTATGTATGTATATAGATAGGTAGATAGACAGATAAAATTTAACTCAAAAATTTGACTCTAAAAATTTTAATTTTTTTTATATACTGTTTTATATGTCAAATGTTTTATTGTTCACCACCCAGAACCCCTCTTTGAGAGAGATGGATGGTTTAGAAGTGTGAAATGTAAATAAACAAACTAATCTTCAACTACCGTCCAGTTATGCCACAAGTCAAAACTACTTAAGATTCCTTCCAGCTTTATTGTGTGCCAGATTTTGGCTATAGATGACTGCTAACTTTCCACTTTGGAAGGTTTTATTCTTGTCCATACATACGACAGGTCTGTAGTGTTTCTCCCCCCTGCCCCTCCCCCCCAGTTTTCTCTTCTTTTGGCTGGATGTCTTATCTTTGTGAAAGTGAATGTCAGCGGAAGCCCCTTGATTGATGGTAGGCGTGATAGAGTGCCCGTCTGACAAAGGGCCACTTCGCCTCCCTTATCTGAATTTTGCACAAGAACAGACTTCCTTTCAGAATAAAGAAAAGAAAAGAAAAAGGAATCTGTTTTCCTGTTGTTGTTTTGAAAATAGCTTCCTTTCTGTCTTCTTCCTTTGGTGTCTTAACTATTTCCTATGTAAGGTCCAGAGAAATATTGATTCCTATGTTAATCTTTGCCTTTCTTTTAACAAAATTAGCTCCGACTGTTGATTTTAGGAATGGAGGTTTATTTGCAAAAGCACTGTTTCTTACCTTTAATATCTAACTGGGCTGAGCTGGCCAAAAAGAGGAAAACATATCTTGAGGGCCTTCGCACACGGGAACAAGGGCTTTTAAGCATTGGATAAGAGTTTATGTATGATCCCAAGGGACGCAGTGGCTCAGTGGGTTGGGACGCTGAGCTTGTTGATCAGAAGGTTGGCAGTTTGGCGGGTTGAATCCTGAGTGCCGTGTAACAGAGTAAGCGCCTGTTACTTGTCCCAGCTTCTGCCCACCTAGCAGTTCGAAAGCACGTAAAAATGCAAGTAGAAAAATAGGGACCACTCTGGTGGGAAGGTAACAGCGTTCCATGCGCCTTTGGCATCTAGTCATACCAGCCACATGACCACGGAGACGTCCTCGGACAAGCGCTGGCTCTTCGGCTTTGAAACGGAGATGAGCACCGGCCCCTAGAGTCGGAAACGACTAGCACGCATGTGCGGGGGAACCTTTACCTTTACCTTTTTATGATCCCAAAATAGGAGATGCCGAAAAATATTGCAGCAGATAAGACATTTTTGCCCTTCAGTGTTATACCCAACCAGTTGAGGATGCTGTTCAGTAGTGCCTTGAATACTTGTCTCTGCTTGCTGCGGCTTTTCTGAAGAACGCTTTACTCAGCATTCTTGGAACTGAATGTTGCACAGCTGCAGGCCACAGAAGTTGAGAAAACAATAGCGGAATAACAAAGTTTGAAGTGACCTTGGAGGTCTTCTAGTCCAACCCCCTGCTCAAGCAGGAAAGCCTGCATCCTTTCAGAAAATGGTTGCCCAATTGCTTCTTAAAAACCTCCAGTGTTGGAAGCACCCACAATTTCTAGAGGCAAGTTGTTCTACTGATTAATTGTTCTCACTGTCAGGAAGTTTCTCCCTAGATCTAGGTTGATTCTCTTCTTAGTTTCCATCCGTTGCTTCTTGTCCTGCCTTCAAGTGCTTTGGAGGATAGATTGACCCCCTCCTCTCGGTGGACGCCCCCTCAAATATTAGAACACTGCTATCATGGTTCTTCTCTTCACTAGACTAGCCATGCCCACTTTCTGTAACTGTTCTTCATATGTTTTAGCTTCCAGTCTCCTAATCATCTTTGTTGCTTTTCTCTGCGCTCTTTCTAGAGCAGGAGTGTCAAACTCAATTTCATTGAGGGCCACATCAGCATGCGGTTGCCCTCAGGGGGCCGGGTGGGCATGGCCAGGGTGGGCGTGGCCTACTGGATGGGTGTGGCTAGAGTGCATATGGCCTACTGGATGGGCGTGGCCAGCTCTACATCGTTCGCATCAAGGGTGCCTATGGGGGCCTGGGCAGGAGTGGGACAGATCTGAGGGTCTCTGGCAGAAGGAGGGTCTCTGGGCCAGGGCCAAGGCAGTGGGGGCCATTCCCTCACTGTTTCCAGGATGGCTTCGAGGGCCGCATGAAACCACTTCACAGGCCGGATCCGGCCCTCGGGCCTTGTGTTTGACATGTCTGTTCTAGAGTCTCAGCATCCTTTTTGTATCGTGGTGACCAAGTTTGTTTGCACAATCAGATATTCTCATGGACTCACTCTATTCATAAAGCACCTATAGGGAACTTCTACCTCCCTAACTCCACCTTCAGCTGTCAAGCACCCATGGATCAGTTGATCCATGGATCAGCTGATCAGCGAGCTACTGCAAATATTGGCAGTGAGATCTTAATGTGATGGTTTCATTTCCCTACTCCAAGTGATTCACAGAAAGTGAGATGACTGGTACATGGGTTTTAACCTCACTTTACTGACAATTTATATTAATTAATTAATTAATATAATTAATTAATTCATCATTCATTCATTCATTCAATTTCTGTGGCCACCAGTCTTAGTCAATGAGTCTGAGTGGCTTACAGTTCAAAAACTATATTAGTTAAAACTGCTGAAAACTTTTTAAAAGAATAAAAACAAAAACACTCAAAAGATCTAAATTAAACATATAGGGCAAAATTCCTGAGCCAGCGTGGCTCATCTTGGAAACCTCTCCCTTTCCCCTCAGCATGGCTGGCTCAGGAATTCTGGGAGTTGAAGTCCACGAGTCATAAAAGAGCCAAGGCTGCCTACCATGGCCTAGGCTGCTTTATGACTGGTGGACTTCAACTCCCAGAATTCCTCAGCCAGCCTGGCTCAGCTTGGAAACCTCTCCCTTTCCCCTCAGCATGGCTGGCTCAGGAATTCTGGGAGTTGAAGTCCACGAGTCATAAAAGAGCCAAGGTTGCCTATCCCTGATATAGGGGCAAGATATCTGGCCAGTTAACAATCTTAATGTATTGTAGAGAGAATGTTCCACAATGAACATTGCAGGTAGTTTGCCACCTGCTGTTAACAATTGTGATACTTTTGTTGTGATAATTTTGTTAGCAGAGCATAGATGTATAAGATGACATTTCTTATATTTTTCTCAGCCGAGCTGGAATCGGGAATAATCCCTATGCGTGTAAGAAATGGAAAACCATAGCAGACCGAAGGGGTGGAAATCAGATTGAGATCTTAAAAGATCAGTTTGTTGCTGTTGCTGGGAAAATGAAGGTGAGATATTGATTTTCTTATTTGCTGTTTGCAAAGCTGTTGGAAAGTTTGGTAGCAGACCTTAAGTTGCTACATTGCAATTCTTGCTATGCATCAATAAGATTTTTAATATGACATGAGAAGCAATATGGATATTACGATGATGACAGTCCTATATTTGTTTATTTGGAGTCAAGCCCCATAAGATAATGGCTTTTCTCTAGTAACTATGCAGTTTCCTTTTATAGCAGGGTTCTTTAAACTTGGCAACTTTAAGACTTGTGGACTTCAACTCCCAGAATTCGTCAGCCAGCTGAGGACTTCTGGGAGTTGAAGTCCATAAGTCTTAAAGTTGCCAAGTTTGAAGACCACTGCTTTATAGCTTCAAGCTGCAATTTTAAGCAACATTATTTAATATCTTTCTCTATTTATGTGACAATTCTTAGGTCAATGATTTGATTCTTAGCAGGAAATTCATTTTGAACTCATTGGGTCTACGTTTTATATGAGTCAGGGTTAATTCTGATCAGTGGAGTATGGAAAGATGTGTGCTGGTTTTTCAGCTTCACTTCATCTCCGGATTTTTATGGGCCACAATAAACTTGTCTCTTGACCATTGTTGCAAGAGAGTCGAGGAATGATCAACAGTTTTACTTCTATTCACCCCAGAGGGTAGCCAACTGATCATCTAAATTTCAGATGCCAATAGGATCCGTCAAGCAAGGGTGGATTTGTGTCGCGATAGAAGGAGTAGCCAAGGATAAACTAATAGGATGCCATGTTCCATTGACTCATTTTGCAAAAGACCAGCTCACCATTTTAGCCTTAAACCTCTTGACTTTTTCTTTTTCTTTTTAAAGTAAATTTATTGTTTAATCATAGAGCCCGCTTGGCTTTTTCTCTTGTAGACTGTTAGCAGCCTCACCGTTCAAGCAGCAAATGTGTCCACCTTGTACAGGTGTGTAGCAAATAATAAAGCCGGAGAGGGTGAAAGAGTCATCTCTTTTCATGTAACTAGTAAGTCTTGCTTTCTGAACACACCTACCACATTTTTCTAAGCATGCCCTCCTGTTGATTAAGTGTGCGTAGAAATACTTCCCCGATGAATGTCAAAGATCATGGCGGGAAGGCCAGGTTTTTTTGGGGATCAAGGAACACCCAGTCTGTTTTGGCAGGTTCCAAAAACCTTCCAGATTTTGGGGGGGGGGATGTTTCAGAAATTGAAATGGGACGCCTGGTGTCAAAGGTCAGGCTTAAACCTTTCCTCAAGGGAGAGGTTTTCTCAGAGGTTTAACTTCCATCCACCCTGGTTGAAAGAAAGTTCTTTCCAGCCTGTAGCCCATCCTTGAAGTAGCCAGTAGAAATACAGTCCACTCATTTTCTCAATGAACATTTCCAGGAAAGATAATAATAATAATAATAATAATAATAATAATAATAATAATAATAATAATAATAATAATAATAATAATAATAATAATAATAATAATAATAATAATAATAATAAAGCTTAAGATGGCGGCCTCAGTTTCTAGATCAAAACCTTCTTCATTTTTCATACATGTGAAATGGGGTGAGGCTTTGCCTGAGTGATTATGGATGCTTTCCCAGTGCTTTTTTTGTAAAAGAAAAAGGTGCCGGAACTCACACACATCATACAACCCGCCTTGCCTACCCTACAAGGTTCCATCCAAAAAAAGGTGCCGGAACTCCGTTCTGAGCGTTCTATGAGAAAAAAAGCCCTGTGCTTTCCTATTAGAGGCCTCTGAAGAGATCTCAGAATATTTCAATATAAGACTCATCAAGCATTATTCTGTTTTTAGGGCACGACAGGCATTGGCTCTCTGATAATTTCCTTTAGATCAGGGATCCCCAATCCCTGGACTGCAATCCACTGTCGGGCTGTGGCCTATTTACAACCAGGCCGCACCAATGGCAGGGTGGCACACATGCACGCGCACAGCTGGACTCGCGCGAGTGGCAGGCTGGCTGCACTTTATAACTCGCACACTGCACCTCACACGGCTGGGGCGGGGCGGGGGGGGAAGAGGGGAACCGGGCTGCGCGAGTGGCGGGTTGGCAGTGCACAGCTCCACTAGTCGAGCTGCGCGTGCATGCGTGTGGAGGCCGGTCTGCCACTCACGTGAGTTGAGCTGTGCGCACGCACGAGCCCAGCGCTCGTGTAGCCCGGTTCCCTCTCTCCCTCAACTGGGCTGCCAAACCACAAAGGTTGGGGGGGGCACTGCTTTAGGTCCTTTCTGACTCTTTTTTTTTCTTTTATTCTCATTCTTTCCTTCCCAGGAGGCCTTGAGATCAGCCTCCAGCCTCAAGGCCAGCCTACTAAGAAGCACAACGTAACCTTGCAATGTACCGCAGACAAGCACACCTTCCAAAACCTCACCTGGTTTAAATTCAGCCCTCGCGCTTCAGGGACTTGCTTGGAGAGAGTTCCTATGCCTGTTTGCAAGAATTTGGAGGCCCTCCAGAAACTAAACGGCACCACCACAGAGGTCAATAGGGAGAACGTTACCCTGAGTCTCTTCCTCCACAACATCACCCTCCAAGATAGCGGGGAATACGTGTGCATCGCTCTGGACACAAAGAGTAAAACTCAACACTGCCTTGTCAAACATCTCACCATTCATGGTAAGCTCAATGCTGTCTGACCAGCTGGGGGAAATGTTGCATTCAGTTTTATTCGATTTATTTCTCACCCAAATTGAATCCACTTAACAGTAGGCCAAAACAATGATCATATAATAACAATAGAGTTGGAAGGGACCTTGGGGGTCTTCTAGTCCAACCACCTGCTCAGGTAGTAAATCCTATACCCATGGTGGCAAACCTATGGCACGCGTGGGCCTTCTCTGTGGGCACGTGCACCGTCGCCCCAGTCCTAGGCCCTCAGCTGGGTTTTATAAAACCTTTTCGTTTTAGATCTCTGCCTCCCTGTGCAAAGAAAAAAAAAGGTTCGTTCAATCAATCAATTTCAACTTCTCGCGGGGAAAAAAAGATCTTGCAAAGTTGGAATTGATTGATTGAACTTTTTAGTCCTACCCAGTCTGCCGTTATCACTGCAGCCACGCCCACCCAGTGGGCCATGCCCACCCAGTTGGGCACACCCACCCAATGGGCCATGCCCACCTGACACCCGATGATACGTAAGTGGGTTTTGGGTTGCAGTTTGGGCACTCCATCTCTAAAAGGTTCGCCATCACTGCCCTAGGCCATTTCAGACAAGTGGTTGTCCAGCCTCTTCTTAAAAACGTCCAGTGTTGGAGCAGTCACAACTCCCGGAGGCAGGTTGTTCCACTGATTATGGATGAGGGGGTTCACCCCTGTTTCTGTATATGCTCCTAGCATTAACTCTAGTGTCCCCCTAAGTGCTCTACAGCAAGGACAGTTAATTTTATTGGTAGGCAAAGACTCTATATGGTGTACACAGAGTGCCCGTCAAGTTTTGTCCAATGGCAAGCTTGGAAATCACCCTATAATTTTCATGTGTTTCCCAGGCTCCAAATAACAGGAAATTGTGCTGTCAGTTTCAACAGTCATTGTCCAACGAGGCCGCCCTAGAGCAATTTAACACTTAAGCAGCGATCATCCTGCAAAGCCAGAAAATACAGATCAAAATGCAGCATTACCAAAATAAACATATTTAAGATTGTTCTCAAAGTGTGTCTTTTCTTGCAGGTTTATTTACTGTGTAAACCATTGGTTGGGTTGTGCAACTTTGTGGGGCCAAAGGCCACAATAGAACTTGAACGATGTGCAAGAGACCGCACTCCGAAAGTAATGGGTGTTGGCTAGAGCAAAAAGTGCATTTGATTTCATTTTACAGTGAATGGAAATCAAGTTGAGTTAGTATGACTACATTCCCGATGAGTTCCCTGGTTTTTTTTTTGTTTTTTTACTTTAACCATTAAATTTGATCACATTTATCCTAGGGGCTGTATTCCCATCTCCCAGGGATTTAGGTTGTGCATCTGAAATAAATTAGAAATTTGATTGACACAAAACAAATTCCCTGTATTTGCGCTGGAACATTTTGCGTTCGTTCTGCAATTGTAGGAAAGAACTTAGAGCAAGGCTACTAACCGTTGTATTCCTCCCATTGACCACAATGAAGCATCAGTTGCTTTCAAGTTTGCCTTCCTAGAGGGGCATGTTCCAGGACCTGCTCTTAACCTCTGTATTTCTTGCAAACAGAACCGGTGGCACCCACAATTACAGGACTCCCTCAGAATCAGACCACAAACATTGGCGAAACCATAGAGGTTGTTTGCACAGCAAGTGGGATCCCTTCCCCACACATCACTTGGTTTAAAAACAACAATTCTCTTATTGAAGATTCAGGTGAGGAAGTCCTCTTCTACCCAGTTGCCTGTTGACGTTGCAAAACTCCATGTATTGCTTATCCAAGAAGTACTTTTTTTTCTGTTAATGTCTCTTAAATGCTCCTATCAGTCCTTATTGATCGTTCAGTGAACAAAATTGTGATGCCGTTGGGAGGCAGGCTCTATTTCTGCCCCCCCCTCCGACATCTACTACCTCTCCTGCCGATGCCTGTCAGTTATATCTTTTAATAAGAGCTACCTTAATTTCTTGCCCAATTCTAACCCCAGTAAACCATCAATTTTATTCACAAGGAGCATTATACACTTCACTTATCATGTCGAAGGGTTGCACCGTGAAAACCATTGCCGTTGATTTATTTTTTGGGGTTAAACAAAATGACTAAACAAAAGAAAAAATTGACAAAAAAACCCTGATTAAATGAAAAATGATACAAGATATATAAGTCCCAGCAGGAGAAATAGATGTCCAAAGTCCAACCAACTATATTGGTTAATTATATTTACAGTTCTCAGATTGGTACTGAGGTCCCTCACTTTGATTGGAAGCCTTTACTAGGACTAGAAATGTGTTGAGCTGGTTTCAATCATATTGTATCACCATTATCATGACTATATATGTCTCAGGGCTGTACCTCAGCAGAAAAATCAAGTCCAAAAAAGACAAATAGACTTTAAGCCAGAATAATAGGAGCAAATTATGAGAAAGACTGTACATATTTAATTTTACATGTACTGACTGCAGCAAGAATTGTATTTGCCCAAGGCTGGAAAAATGAAAACTTACTAACTGAAGAAGAACTAATTAAGAACATTTTAGAAATGGATAGATTGACTTTAAGGATAAAAGTGAAAGAAGATTCAGTGCATTTTAGAACATGGGATAATTTTTATCAATGGCTAGAAAAATGAGTTAGGGAGAAAGGAATGTGATATGTAACACTGAATATATACTAGTAAGAAAAAGACTGTTGAGTGATTAATTAACATTGTTTATGATAATTAGTTACTATTCATTGTGTTTTTTTAATACACGAATTCAGACAACATGCTGTTTGCTACATATTAAGAATGTTATTTTAAAAAATCCTAACCCTAACCCCGACCCCACCCTATTCCCAATCCTATAAAAAGTAATAATACTGTATATATACATATATAAAAATGAAAGGGACGCAGTGGCTCAGTGGGTTAGGACGCTGAGCTTGTCGATCAGAAGGTCGGCAGTTTGGTGGGTCAAATCCCGAGTGCCGCGTAACAGAGTGAGCGCCTGTTACTCGTCCCAGCTTCTGCCAACCTAGCAGTTCGAAAGCACGTAAAAATGCAAGTAGAAAAATAGGGACCACTACGGTGGGAAGGTAACAGCGTTCCGTGCGCCTTTGGCATCTAGTCATGCCAGCCACATGACCACGGAGACGTCCTCGGACAAGCGCTGGCTCTTCGGCTTTGAAATGGAGATGAGCAACGGCCCCTAGAGTTGGAAACGACTAGCACGCATGTGCGGGGGAACCTTTACCTTTTAAACTTGGTTTTCTTTCATGTGGGATGAGAAGAAAGTCCAAAACTAGAAATAGTTATTTACCTCAGTATATTTATTTTAACCACAGAGTCGACCAAGTTATAGCAAAATAAAAGTTCTTTCTCCTTCTTGTGTCTGCTACAAGGTATTGTCCTGAAAGATGGGAACCAACGTCTCACCATACAAAGGGTGAGAAAGGAAGATGAAGGCCTTTATATGTGCGACGCCTGCAATGTCCTGGGTTGTACAAAAGCAGCTGCATTTTTTGAAGTGGAAGGTTAGTGGCACTATGCATTTCCAGGCTGACGGTGGAAAGTCTTACTTTCTGGGTCATTCCTCCTTAGAACTAGGTTACCTCTGTGGGCTAACTCCTTAGAACTGTGTTCACTCTGTTAATGCAAGTCCAGATGCTACTAGATCAGAGGTCTTCAAACTCGGCCCTTTTATGACTCATGGACTTCAACTCCCAGAATTCCTCAGCCAGGCACACTGGCTGAGGAATTCTGGGAATTGAAGTCCATGAGTCATAAAAGGGCCGAGTTTGAAGACCCCTGTACTAGATCAATTGATAGTGAAATTAAAAGGGAACTGAAGAGAAGAAGCAAGCTTGCCAAATCTGAGGCCAGACAGGAAATCCAGAAACTGGATGGCAGCCATAGGAGAAGTGGCAAAATTTAAGTGGAAAACCTTGGAACCTATGAGTGATGTGGATTATACTGCCAGGCATGAAAGACCAGGCCTACACATGAAGGTTCAGTTAAACTAATTTATTGCTAAAGCTTATGCAGAGGGATTCTTCTCAAATAACGGTTGGCACCTGCTTAAAGTTAGTTAAAGATTTAGTTCTGTGCTGGCAGTGTAAGTTCTGCCATCCTTTCTCCTACATATACTTCTTGTTGTTAGTTGCGAAGTCATGTCCGGCCCATCGTGACCCCATGGACAACGTTCCTCCAGGCCTTCCTGTCCTCTACCATCTTCTTGCCTACTGCTTCAGTGACTCCATCCAGCCACCTCATTCTCTGTCGTCCCCTTCTTCTCTTGCCCTCCACCTTTCCCAGCATTAGGCTCTTCTCCAGTGAGTCCTTCCTTCTCATTAGGTGGCCAAAGTATTTGAGTTTCACCTACATATACTACATTTAGATAATTTCTGAGTGGCTCTTTTAAGTTAAGCCAAGTGTGCCAATTACTTAAATACTTACTCTTTGTATTATGATGTCGAACAAGGCTATTTAATATTTGGGGTACTATTAAAAAAAAGACCTCTTGGAGCACATGGCAATGCAAACATTATATGGCACATGTCCCCCACTTTTTAAAGCAGCTGCATCTTTCTTGAGATTACAAAAAGATTCTGCAGTCTTAAGAAAAGAAACGGCTGCTTGAAAGAGTTTCAGATGGGTGAACTATTCATGCCTCTGCATGCTCCAAAACACTCTTCCGATACTGAATGCACAGCCCTGCGATTTCATGTTAATATGCTTAAATATCAATATACTATTTCCCTGTACCGTTTTTCAAAAGTACTGCTTCAATGTCACAAGTTTTGGGTTGTTTTTTTTAAAACGAAAAAACAAGCACGTCAGAGTTACATCCTGTTATTCTTACAGTGTTGGAGCCTGAGGTGGACGTGTTGTGTGCTAAGCAACTTCTTATTGCTGGATGCAAAATGTCTGTAAATAATCCTTTGCGCAAATGTATAACATCGGTTATTTAACAAATAAGATTTGTTTCCTTAGAACCTAACATGTTTTCTTTCCTTTCCTTTTTTTTAGTGGAAACCACTGAAGCTTTATTCTCTCTCTCTCTTATCTCTGATCTCTCTCTCACTGGAATATACATACAGTATATAACGGTGGACTTAGCACTTGCAATGACTGTTTGCTCTGGAAAATATAATAATGTTTTTCCCCCCATTAAACTCTCATTTGTGTGTGGCAGGGGCAAGCACGTGGAAAACTTTCTTAAAGTAATTCAGAGTCCTTGTTTGTCTTTTTTTTAGCAGTGTCTTTCAATCAGAGCAAAACGCCCAAGCACAAATGAGAAAGGAGGGCCCTTAATGCTGCAGTAGTGCATTACTCACTTGGAAATGAGTATCCTTATCCTTGCTGATATTTAGTAAGGAAATCCACTCTCTACATAGCCACTTAGACTAGGAATCCTTCTTTAAATAGCTTCAATTCTTAAGGTCAGCGCCCAATGTCATCTGGTTATACCATGGGTAGGCAACCTTGGCTCTTTTATGACTTGCAGACTTCAACTCCCAGAATTCCTGAGCCAGCATGGCTCAGCTTGGAAACCTCTCCCTTTCCCCTCAGCATGGCTGGCTCAGGAATTCTGGGAGCTGAAGTCCACGAGTCATAAAAGGGCCAAGTTTGAAGACCCCTGCTTTTCACTATACTCTGGGGCAGGGGTAGGCAACCTTGGCGCTTTTATGACTCATGGACTTCAACTCCCAGAATTCCTGAGCCAGCATGGCTCAGCTTGGAAACCTCTCCCTTTCCCCACAGCATGGCTGGCTCAGGAATTCTGGGAGCTGAAGTCCACGAGTCATAAAAGGGCCAAGTTTGAAGACCCCTGCTTTTGACTATACCCTGGGGCAGGGGTAGGCAACCTTGGCACTTTTATGACTCATGGACTTCAACTCCCAGAATTCCTCAGCCAGCATGGCTCAGCTTGGAAACCTCTCCCTTTCCCCTCAGCATGGCTGGGTCAAGAATTCTGAGAGTTGAAGTCCATGAGTCGTAAAAGAGCCAAGGTTGCCTACTCCTGGGTTATACCAATGACAAAAGACATCAAGTATCAGCGATCTTTCTTGATCATCCAGATTGGATGATGGGTCACAAGGTCCTTTCCAGGGCTGATGGGCCATTGGGTGAAATTTGCACTAGACCATCCATGCTGGTTGAGACCCAAACCCTAAAATGAAGTGAATCCGGTGCCTATTTTGCACGATTTGGGTGAATTGCTGTTGCTGCCATAGCTATGTGAATCTCTAAGCTATGTGAATCTCTGGCCATGTGAATTTCTGACCATGTGGATTTCTGGCCATATGGATATCTCTCCATGTGGATCTCTGGCCATGTGAATCTTTGTCCATGTGGATCTCTGTCCATGTGGATCTCTGGCTACATGAATCTCTGGCTATGTGAACCTCTGTCCATGTGAATCTATGGCCATGTGAATCTATGGCCATGTCAATCTCTAGCTTATACTAGAATAGTGAAGAAGAACTTGATCATATGTTTACCAGGACAGTATTGTAACCAGTATTTGTGCTCAGTATTTGTGTGGTACAGGCAGGGCTTTTTTTCTCACAGAACGCTCAGAACGGAGTTCCGGCACCTTTTTTGGATGGAACCTTGTAGGGTCGGCAAGGCAGGTTGTATGACATGTGTGAGTTCCGGCACCTTTTTCTTTTACAAAAAAAGCACTGGGTACAGGGAGCGATGATGATGATGGTAGTGGTGGTGGTTGCATTTTGTCTCAAAGAAAAATATGATATTTTCTTGACAGGGTTTTTTTTTTGGTCTTAGACTTGTTAGGTGTTGGGCATCTAATTTTTTTTCTTTCTTGGACAAGAAAGTGCCCTTGAAGTATTTCAGCCGATGTCCTGTTCCAACGGCTTTGGATCCTATCAATGAATCATGTCATTCTTTCTTCCCAGGGACTGATGAGAAAAGAAACTTTGAGCTCATTATTCTTGTTGGAACAGCAGTCATTGCCATGTTCTTCTGGCTACTCCTTGTCATCATTCTCCGGACTGTTAAACGGGTAATGAAACCAACCCTCCCAGTGTCTGTTGGCATTAGTCTTGCATAACAAATGAAACCTGACGGGTGTCCTTTTGTCTGCTTCTCGGCTTTGTCTTGAAACCAACTGAGGCTCCCCCCCCACCCTTCCCTTCCTTGGGGCATCACATTCCTGCAGAGCACGGAAGGCATACAAATATTTTGCTTTTAATTGGTGGGGGGGAGGAGGGGGAGAAAAGGTCCTCTTTTCAGATACCAATAAAGCAACTTTCTTTTTTTCTTTTTTTTTATTAAAGAGTTTTACAAAAACAAAATTTTACAATACATCCCCAAATCCCTCCCACCCCAAACCCGCCCACTTCCCCCCCCCCACTTCCCAGAGCTAAATACAGGATTATAGTTACAATAATCATATTCTAAATAAAAATTATGCATAATATACAATTAACCAAATTCATAATGTGCTTTAACTCCCCTTTAATATAACTACAAACAACGTGCCAATAACAATATCCCACTAAAATCTACTCATAAGCTAAATGGAACTTTTTAGTCCCATATTTGTTCTGAATATAATTTATTCATCTCCTCCAAACTGAAATATATCTTTCAGTGAGGGCTGATGGCTACGTGTATTGGAAAAAAACAACATTCTTGCATTTCTGGCAAAAAACGAAACAACAACCCCAAACCCCACCCTTCAAATCTTTACAATGCTGGTAAATGTGAGAGATGGCAGAGGACTCCACAGTAAGTATAAGCTATGATTGTTTGATCATTGTGTTTCTTTCAGGCCAATGGAGGAGAACTAAAAACTGGCTACCTGTCTATCATCATGGATCCTGATGAAGTACCTATGAATGAGCAGTGTGAACGCCTCCCTTATGATGCCAATAAATGGGAGTTCCCTCGGGATAGGCTGAAGCTAGGTTTGCTCTGTTCCTTCAGACCAATGGGTGTTTGTCCTGATAGCCATGAAACTAGAATTTTTCGCGGGCGGATGTACAGTTGTGGCACAAATTGTGGAAACCTTTCGGGAAAAGTGTACTTTTGAGGTTTGATGGCTAATAACACCACTTTTTTTGGGGGGGAGTAGTACCATAAAATTATATATCAATGGAAAGCTACCTTAATCCAGAATGTAATGCAATGAAGATAATTGTTCAATTATCTGTACTGTATTCTATGAAAGTAAGGTAAAGGTAAAGGTTCCCCCGCACATGCGTGCTAGTTGTTTCCGACTCTAGGGGCCGGTGCTCATCTCTGTTTCAAAGCCGAAGAGCCAGCGCATGTCCGAGGATGTCTCCGTGGTCATGTGACCAGCATGAGTAGACGCCAAAGGCGCACGGAATGCTGTTACCTTCCCACCGTAGTGGTCCCTATTTTTCTACTTGCATTTTTACGTGCTTTCGAACTGCTAGGTTGGCAGAAGCTGGGACGCGTAACAGGCGCTCACTCTGTTATGCGGCACTCGGGATTCGACCCGCCAAACTACCGGTCCTTCTGATCGACAAGTTCAGCGTCCTAACCCACTGAGCCACCACGTCCCTTACCTTTATTCTATGAAAAGGTATAGCCAAATAACCAGAAAAAGGAAGCACAACTTGCTTAGGTTGATATCAGGTAGCTTTCCTTTCTCTGATGGTAGTCAATGAGCATGAGTGTTTAGAGAGCCAATCGGGTGTCATCTTGTTTTGGCAATGAGCCAATCAGATCACAGTAGGATGCAGCAATTGAGGTCACGTATTGAAGCTGAGTGGAGGACATTTGTCAGTGTGTTATGTGATCGGTATCAAGTTGGTTGGGTTTTTTTTTTGTGTGTGTGTTCTTTCATTTAGCGAGCTTGTAAAATGTAATAAAGCGATGGTGTAAAGAGTTGACTGGTCGCCCAGAAAGCAATGTAAAATAATATCATTAAGTGAAAGAGGCTACAGTTATCAAGAAATTAGAAGAAAAAAAATGGTGGAAACTTAACCAAAGGTGGCATTTCTACTGTACACTTTTCCCAAAGGTTTTCCACAATTTTGGCCACTACTATAGGCTGGGGGGAATCACAGAACACTTAGAAAGTTATCACATTTGTACTGGGAAAATTCTTAAATGCCGAACAGTGTATTGGCATTCCTAAGACTACAGGGTAAATTTGTAGACATTGTAGATTGTTTATAGGCTGTGTTGCAGGCTATTCTTTGTCAATGGGTTCTTGTTTGAGTTTCCCAGGAGGGTTCATGGGTTTTAATTAGCACTGGAAACCAGCCAGTTCCCCATCCTTTAGTTGGAGGGAGGCCATCAGACAGTCAAAGAGGAGTGTGGCAGAATACAGAAAAAAGACAGGGCACATCAGTAATTCCCACCATTTCTGAGTGGTGAAGCCAGTGGTAGTATATCATGTGTAGCAGTGAAATCGCAGCTAGGCCACACGCCCAGGGAATGTGCCAAAGCTGTGGCTGTTGGAATCCGTATCTTAAAAATGCTATATAATAATAATAATAATAATAATAATAATAATAATAATAATAATAATAATAATAATAATAATAATAATAATAATAATAATAATAAGAAGAAGAAGAAGAAGAAGAAGAAGAAGAAGAAGAAGAAGAAGAAGAACCTGAAGATAACCAGAATACACGCCTTTGTCACAGAGTCGCCCAAACACACAGCCAGAATTATGCAGCTGGCAGCCAGGGCTTTGTCATCGGAGGAAGGCAGCCCTTCCTGGCACCAGTCTTTCCTTTAAAATGACATTAGGTGGGCAACTCATGGAGTACCAGGTTTCTGATTTTGAACCATTGGGGCTGAACAAGATCATATCACCAGTAAACATAGTTGTCTTTGAGACAACTATGACCTGGGTGACTGAGAATCTCCATAGACACTAAACTAAAGGAGGATATTTGTAGCTTCCATTTTGCTTCAGCTACAAACTCACGCAACCCCAGTGCCAGTCCCCTAATGCCTACAGTACTGTTGGCTGACCTCACAGGAACGTTAGAACAGGGCTTTTCAACCTTTTCACCCATTGTACCACTTTTAGGATATGGCAACATCCGAGTACCACCAGTCGCCTAGCAAGGTGTCAAAAACTTGAGGACCAAAAAAAAAAAAAAGGAAAAAAGTGATGAAGTTTAGGTAGTCCTTGACTTACAACAGTTCGCTTAGTGACTCTTTATAGTTACAATGGCACTGAAAAAGTGCCCCCCAAGCCACAGCCGAGCAAGACGCCCGCCCGCCCGCCTGGTGGCGCTCTTCCTCCTGTACGAGGTTTTCATTGTTGTGAGCATTTCTGTTGAGGACTGGCAGCAGGGGTGGGGGGGGTTTGGTTTTTATTCCCCCCCCGTCTGCTGGGTGGTTGCAGCAGGTTTTGGTCACTTCACATGACCCTGGGACACTGTGACCATCATAAATATGAATCAGTTGCCAAGCATCTGAATGTAAATCAAAAGACCCTGGAGATACTACAACATTCCAGCTGATTGGCACTTCTTCTGGGCTCAGTTGGAGCCTGGCGCTGATCCTGGCGCTTCCGCTGAGCCCTGACAGCCCTGCAGCTCCAGCCATCTCTCGCTCAGGCTTGTGCGGTGCTGCCACTGGTTCAGCTCATTCCCCTCCCCCGCTACCACTTTTCTAGGATGGTCGCGTACTACCTGTCAAGTGCCAATGTACCACAGGTGGTACCCGTACCACTGGTTGGAAAGCCCTGGTCTAGTATTTGAGGGGCTGCCACAAAGAACGGGGTCAACTTATTTTCCAAAGCACCCGAAGGCAAGACAAGAAACGATGGAAAGTAATCAAGGAGAGAAGCAATCTGGAACTAAGGAGAAAGTTATTAACAGTGAGAACAGCAGAGGGCTGGACTAGAAGACCTTCAAGGTTCCTCCCAGCTCCATTCTGATCGATCGGTTGGTTGTAGCTAAATAATGGTGGTCTACTTAAGGGTTTTCTATTCTTGCCTGGGTCTCCTGCACTGAGCTGCCTTCCTTAGACCAGTATAAAATAATCTCATATTACTCAAAAACAATGAGGGGGGTTGGACTAGATGACCTCCAAGGTTCCTTCCATCTTCTTCTTCTTCTTCTTCTTCTTCTTCTTCTTCTTCTTCTTCTTCTTCTTCTTCTTCTTCTTCTTCTTCTTCTTCTTCTTCTTCTTCTTCTTCTCCTCCTCCTCCTCCTCCTCCTCCTCCTCCTCTCCTCCTCCTCCTCCTCCTCTTCTCCTCCTCCTCCTCCTCCTCCTCTCCTCCTCCTCCTCCTCCTCCTCCTCCTCCTCCTCCTCTTCTTCTTCTTCTTCTTCTTCTTCTTATTATTATTATTATTATTATTATTATTATTATTATTATTATTATTATTATTATTATTATTATTATTATTAATGCAACCTTACATTTGATTTGAGGACAAAGTTTTCATGGCCAGTCCTGAAACAAATTTGCAAGGATCAGTAGCTAGGATAGCGTTTTCCTTTCCTTCCTTCGTCCACATTTTTTTTAATGGAATGGGTAAATAATTTCTTTCCTGCCATTTGAGGATGAATATATTACTCTTTCCTGTTTCTTATGTATCCAGGAAAGCCACTCGGCCGAGGAGCATTTGGTCAAGTTATTGAAGCTGATGCATTTGGAATTGACAAAACAACTACTTGCAGAACTGTAGCAGTCAAAATGCTTAAAGGTAAGAATCAAGAATCTGCTCACCCAACAAGGGAAGTGATGGTAAGCAAAAGTAAAAGCTATGCAGATTGTACTTCTCGGACAAGGAGAATTGCATTTAGATGGCTTTAGCAGTTTTAGGGATGGAAAATGGCCTTCTGCTTTGTTCTTTGGTTCACACAATTGTCCCTAATTACCAAAAGATAGGTAATGTGTACAGTCTGACTGCATTAACAGGTGCATTTCTGCATTTCCCATCTACCCTGGGCAGTGCTTTTTTTTTGTAAAAGAAAAAGGTGCCGGAACTCACACATGTCATACAACCTGCCTTGCCTACCCTACAAGGTTCCATCCAAAAAAGGTGCCGGAACTCTGTTCTGAGCGTTCTATGAGAAAAAAAGCCCTGGTCCTGGGTAATTAGTAGCTGTTGCTGGAGAGGGTTTTATGCATTACAATTCTCTTAATATTAGCAAGCATGTAACATCTAAATCAGGGGTGTCAAACTGCTGGCTCGCGGGCCAGATGCGTCATGGTGAAACCGTGCCCGCCCCATCGCTGGCAATGGGAAAAAAAAAGTCATGATACGTCGCGACACGTCACGGGACATTGCGAGTTTGACACCCCTGATCTAAATGGAAAGAATATAGCCGTTTTCCGACCAATGGACAAGTTGCAGGACTGATAGCTTGCATTAACTTTCCTGGTTGGGGGGGGGATTATGCATGATAGCTGTGCTATCATATTCCTTACCCGTGGTATTTGTATATGTAAATTCTGCAGGCCTCTTCCACATGGACGAATGCCTAGTTCCTATGCACATTATCTATGCAGTTTCTAATAACAAATCTCTATTAAGCTTGCTCACAAATCTTGATAAAATACTATTTTGATCTCTATTGTGGTTGACTCAACCTCCCCCCCCCGCACCATTTAGATTTGTCTACAGTAACTCAACCTACTGAAATCTGAGAGAATAGCCATAAAATAAAAGTGTTAATTTCTCCAAGGAAAGTAAAAAAAAACAACCTGGTAGAGTGGCCATTCCTATAAGATGCTTTAGTAAATGTGACTCGAGGTTTAGAGCAGACTTTTAAGGGTGCCTGTTTATCTTACGTTGCTGCAAAGAAACCAGATAGACCCAATGGATTTTGTAATTCTTCCCTACCTTTGAAATGGAAGTTGGCAGCTCAGCTGAGGCCGTTCAGATAAATTGCAGCTACAGTCTATAGAATTGAGTTTATTCCTGCTATTATTTGTGTGCCTTTTCTTTGCAGAGGGTGCAACGCACAGTGAGCACCGAGCACTGATGTCCGAACTCAAAATTCTTATTCATATTGGCCATCATCTCAATGTAGTCAACCTACTTGGAGCTTGCACAAAACCCGGAGGTCAGTGTTGCTACTTAAGATCATTTCTGATGTATCTTAGGAACTGCATGAATGGATTGACGTGACAGCTCCTCTTGTAGAACTTTCTTGGAGTTCAGCAATGAAGAAAAAAAAATACAAAACTAAACAGAAATATTTAACAGAAAACCTAGAGAGAATTACTCAATGGGGCAGGTTGACGACTGCTTAAATACTCTTGTGTCTTCCTATCTGAAGGCTTGTGTAAGATTCTGTCCGATGACGGTTGACCTATTTCTGTTTTAATATTGAACATGCTTTGGTCCGTTTTCGTGATCCGACCTTTTTTTCCTCTCACTGTACTTTGTTCAGGTCCACTCATGGTGATTGTGGAATACTGCAAGTTTGGAAATTTGTCTGTCTACTTAAGAAGCAAGCGAAATGATTTTGTTCCATGCAAGGTGAGCTTTCGCAACCCGGAGAGCCATTCACTGTGCTCGCGATGAGATTTGTTGAACTTTGTGTGACGTAGAGGTTAAAGCATTAGAACAAGAATAGACGACGCAGGTTCTTGTCCGCCATCAGCCACAGACCTTCCTTTGAGGCAGTCAATTCCCTTTTTTTTTACTTTTGTTAATCTCCTTTCACACTTTGCAATTATGAAGGGTCCAGATGTGGAGAGCAACTGCACTCCTTTTCTCAGTAAAGTACACATTTAACATTTCAACATGAAGCCATTGACTAATCATGATACACCCTGGGGCCTTCACAAATATTCTTCAGGTACAATAGCATTTGCTTCCTTGAGAGTCTGTCTCTCATATTACTCAATAGTCCCAAGTCATCCACGATAGTTATCACTAACAGTCTAATCCAGTGGTGGCGAACCTACGGCACGCGTGCCAGAAGGGGGCACTCGGAGCCCTCTGTGGGCATACACGCCTCACTCTTTGGCTACGTTTTTGCAGGAAAAAGCCATTTCTCAAGCCCCTTCCTAGTCAAAACAAGCCTCCGAGTGAGCACGCTGTTTTCAGCTTTGAATTATATCAAATCTGACACCAGAAACAAACTAACAGATAACCTGGAGTGCTGCATGTGTTGCTCTCAAACTTACAAAGTATAAGCCAAGGTTAGACAAATTATCAGCATGCATACAACAGCAAAAATCACATTCATTGTTCGAAAGCATGCCAAATGCAAACTTTTACCTTTCAGTAAAACGTTTGTGTCCTTGAAAGCTTTAAGACAAAAGATGTTAATGTACGAGTTGTTTTTTTCTAAACTAAAAACCTCCGTATTCAGATTAAATTGCCATGTTGGCACTTTGTGATAAATAAGTGGGTTTTGGGTTGCAGTTTGGGCACTCGGTCTCTAAAAGGTTCACCATCACTGGTCTAGTCCATGTAAAGCTCAGACATAAATTCCCCAGGACTGATTTCTGAGCAGAGCCTCCCATAAGCATTTTGATACCTGAGTTAAAGAGCAAAATGGTAGCTGTTAGGCATATGGTGCTAGCCTACAATGTTGGGTTGAAAATATATTAACCATAATGCTATGTCTTTAAGTTGTTAATTGGCCAATGGGTGTGTAAGTGTTCTCATGGCCATAAGAGGAAGCTAGGAACGTAGCTTCTCTCTCTCTCTGAATTCACTGCTTTCTACTGTTACTGTTTTTGCTCTGCTGTTGGTTTACTACTGTTGTAAACCTGAACTGTGTATTGACCTCTGGACCGGTAAGAAGACTTTGTAGTTTGGATTACTACTTGGACTGTTGCTATTGTTTATGACTTGGACTGTTTATTTTTGACTGTGCATTTTTGTTTTTACACCACCTCAAAGTAAAATACTTTTTGCTTTTAGAACTCAGTGTATTTCTGTGTGTGATTTTTACTGCTCTCAGTGCCCTTCCTTGTCTGTGCAACTCTTTGGTAGCACAAGGAGACCTCTGCACAATAAATTCCATAACACTGGTTATGGGCCCAGGCCTGTACTGAGAGTAAGTACACACAGTTTTCCTAGCTGAGTTTGTGTTAGCTTTTTGGTGTAAAATGGCACAGGAACTGTTGTCAGGCATCTCCTGGATAACCCGGTTGGATGGGACAAACTATGTTTCCTGGTCCACAAAATGCTGCTTGCTTTTGCGCAAGGAAGGACTATGGACTGTTGTAAATAACCCACCAGATACTACTGTTTGGGATCCAGATGACGAAGAGGATGCAAAGAAGTTAGACAACTTTAAAAGAAGCAATGAGAAAGCTCTTTGCATTATTGGACTAACAATGAATGACCAGCAGCTTGTCCATATTCGTGGTGAGGAGTCTGCTGCTAGGTGTTGGGATGTTTTGCGAAGGCTTTATGTTCGAGACAGTGTGGGTGCACATATACACCTTACACGTAAGCTGTTTAGGACTCGTCTGCAGAAGAATGGAGATATGCTGACCCATTTAAATTACATGAAGGCAACTTTTCAAGAGCTTCATGAAAAGGAGCTGATTTTTTCAGAGTTGCATCAGGTCTACATTATTCTGTCATCTTTGGATGAGAGTTATGATGAGTATGTTTCTTCTTTGGAAGTCCTGACCAGAGAGGAACTGACATTGACTAACATTACTGGGAGACTGCTGGAAGAGTCCAGAAGAAGGCGTGACAGAGACCAGCTGAGAGAGACACAGCCACGAGAGAAGCAGCAATTCACCACTGCTTACAACGTCAAGAAATGTTATTCTTGTGGGGCTAGAGGGCATATAGCCAAATTCTGTAGAAAGGGTAAAAAACAGAATGTAAATAGCAGTGGGAAGGCTAAGAAGGGCATTGGTTTGGCTATTTCTGGTGAACCAACATCCAGAAACAATGAATTGTGGGTTGTTGATAGTGGGGCTTCACAATGCATTACTAAAGTGAAAGAGAGGTTTATTAATATGAAAAACAGCAACCAATATGTTTCACTGGCCAACGGTTGGAGGATGAAGGCCTCTGGTGAAGGTAATTCCTATTGTCCATGCATTAATGAACAGTTACCTATGTTATATATACCTAAACTAAGATTCAACTTGTTATCTGTAAGGGAATTGGTTAAGGTTGGGTTTGTGGTAACATTCAGAGGGGAGCAATGCACTATTGAGAGGAATGGAACCTGTGTAACTGCTAATTTGAAAAATGGTTTATTCGTTCTCACAAGTAACCAGGTTAGTACAGTTAAAGCTAACTCGATATGTGAGAACAAGAAGCCACATGATGAATGTATACATTTATTGCATAGGCGGTTAGGGCATGTAAACTTTAACTCACTACGTAAAACAGTGGAATTAGTAGAGGGAGTTAAACTGAAGCCATGTAGTAAGTATTTGAATTGCAATGCCTGTAATCAGGAAAAGAGCAAGGCAACTCCTGCAAACAGGATAAACGGCTTCAAAACAACTGTACCTTTGGAAGTTGTGTTTGCTGATTTAATTGGACCCATGAAACCAAGTTTAGGAGGGTCATGTTATATTTTAAGTATATTGGACCACTACTCTAGATATGGTTTTTGTTATCTGCTTAAGTCAAAGGCAGATACTTTCCAACAATTTGCAAACTGGCTGAAGTTCGTGGAGAGAAAAACAAAGAGAAAGGTTCAGTGCATAATTACTGATAATGGTACTGAATTTACAAATAAGTATTTTGTTGATATGCTACAATCAGCTGGCATTGAGCATAAACGTTCAGCCCCATATAGGCCTCAACATAATGCTTTTGTTGAGAGACGTGGGCAAACGTTACAAGCCATGATTAGAACCATGTTAAGAGATTCTGGCTTAACAGATAGACTGTGGGGGGAGGCAGCAAAATGTGCAAACCATGTTCTGAATATAGTTGTTAATACTTCTACTGGTAAAATACCATATACTATATGGCATGGTAGAAGACCAAACCTTGATTACCTGCACACATTTGGCACCCCAGCTTGGGTCCACATTCCTGCACAACTCAGGAGTAAAGGCCAACATAGGGCTAGGCAATTATACTTCGTAGGTTACGAAGCTAATCACAGATCCTATCGTTTCTGGGAACGAGGCACAACTAATGTATATAACAGTGCTAGTGCAAAGTTCCTTGAGCACGTTGGTTGGGATAGGTTAGAGCAAGTAACCGTTAATACTGATCCTCTAGTGTTTGAGGACTCCCATGATAACATAACTAGTAATGATAATGCATCTCCTGTAAATATAAAAGATGAAGAGGAGATAGGGGAGATAATAGAGGAATCAGAGGAAGGAAAGGAGTCTGACATTCAATGCCCTGTAATTCCTTGGCGTTGTAAGAGTTATATATTATTCTACCCAAAGGGGAGAATGTTAGGCATATGGTGCTAGCCTACAATGTTGGGTTGAAAATATATTAACCATAATGCTATGTCTTTAAGTTGTTAATTGGCCAATGGGTGTGTAAGTGTTCTCATGGCCATAAGAGGAAGCTAGGAACGTAGCTTCTCTCTCTCTCTGAATTCACTGCTTTCTACTGTTACTGTTTTTGCTCTGCTGTTGGTTTACTACTGTTGTAAACCTGAACTGTGTATTGACCTCTGGACCGGTAAGAAGACTTTGTAGTTTGGATTACTACTTGGACTGTTGCTATTGTTTATGACTTGGACTGTTTATTTTTGACTGTGCATTTTTGTTTTTACACCACCTCAAAGTAAAATACTTTTTGCTTTTAGAACTCAGTGTATTTCTGTGTGTGATTTTTACTGCTCTCAGTGCCCTTCCTTGTCTGTGCAACTCTTTGGTAGCACAAGGAGACCTCTGCACAATAAATTCCATAACAGTAGCTTTCCATGTAGACAAGCTATCTATCTAGCTAGGCATCTAATCTTACTTCAGTGTTGATAGTGAAAGAGCGTCATCTGGGCACAGTTGAAGGCAAGGGCACCCAACTTTGGTCAAACCAAGGGTTATATCAACAGCATTTCTGGGGCTGAACTGCTAAAAAAGGCAGACCACATTAAAATGTGGGACGACAGTGGCATTCGTGAAAGGAAGGATGAAGGCGACGTAGATTAACCAATGATGTGGAATCTTTGCATGTGTGAAGCAAACACTGCATAGAGCTCCAGCAAAATCGTACTATCTCCTTTGCCATATTTTGTTGCATCTCCTGTTATATAGCTTCCGTTATTTACCAGCAACTAAAAACTTGCACACACACACCCTTTTGTTTCTTGCCTTCAGAGAAAATGATGCAAATCTGATCGCCTCTTTTGTTCTTCGTTTGTTTTCATTGCCACAGATCAATAGTACCAGATCTGGGCGACGACACAGTGACTTCTCTGCAGAGTTAAAGAAACGCTTGGACAGCATTGCAAGCAGCCAGAGCTCAACAAGTTCGGGATTTGGCGAGGAGCGATCCCTCAGTGACGTGGAAGAAGGAGAAAGTGAGATTTGCCATACTTTTTTAAGCAAAGGTTATGACCAAAGTTGAAATGAATAATAAAATACATGAAATAAAACCCTCCAAACACTCAAATAACCTGAAGAAATCAAGGATTAATTTCTGTGAGAAGAAACCTTCAAGGGCAAATTAGCATATTATTAATTGGTATTAATTGAAGCCTTTGAACTATGGTGCTGGAGAAGACTCCTGCGAGTCCCTTGGACTGCAAGGCGATCAAACCGGTCAGTCCTAGAGGAGATCAACCCTGACTGCTCTTTAGAAGGCCAGATCCTGAAGCTAAAACTCAAATACTTTGGCCACCTAATGAGAAGGAAGGACTCACTGGAGAAGAGCCTAATGCTGGGAAAGGTTGATGGCAAGAGAAGAAGGGGATGACAGAGAATGAGGTGGCTGGATGGAGTCACTGAAGCAGTAGGCATGAGCCTAAATGGACTCCAGAAGATGGTAGAGGACAGGAAGGCCTGGAGGAACATTGTCCATGGGGTCACGATGGGTCGGACACGACTTCACAACTAACAACAAAATTGGTATTTCCTTAGCTTTACCACCCATGGCCAGATGTTCCCAGGATAGTCATTCACTGTTAATATCTCATTAATCTACAGTGAGGTTTTTCTTAAAATCCTGTTACACAACAAATAAATGTAGCTGTGATCTAGACAAGGGCATTTCTCACGTAAAATATTCCATTCTGTTCATTCCACCGGTGAAGGGTAGATAACCACCCTCAGCAGTTCCCATGGAAAATATTTCATCATCGCCATGTTTACTACAGTTTTAAATAGGTTGCCCAGGATGCGCAGTAGAGTGTGCATCGTGTATAAATTCATTTCTTTTTCTTCACAGCAGCATCAGAAGATCCTTGCAAAGCTTCTCTGCACCTAGAGGACCTTATCTGCTACAGCTTCCAGGTGGCTCGTGGGATGGAATTCCTGGCGTCCCGGAAAGTAAGGAATTTCTTGTAGGGAAATGACACTTGTAGAATGACAACATCCTTCAGGAAATAATTGCAAATAAGGATGAGGCTTGGTGGAAGGAAACTGTAATGTTTGTGTCTGGAATGCATTCAAGACCTCAGAGCCTTCTTGGGCTTAAGCTATTGATGCTTCTCAGTGCTTTGATAAAAGCATCAGCCCTTGTGAATTCGCCAACAAGACTGACATACGGGTCGGAAGCTCCGTGTCCATTTCCTCCGATCAGATTTTATTATTTATTTCATGAATGCCTATGAACACGAACCTATCTTGGAGCAAGCCATATAGAGGTCGAGGGAAGTACAGTCCCTCTAAGGCAGTGGTGGTGAACCTATGGCACGGGTGCCAGAGGCGACACTCAGAGCCCTCCCTCTGGGCACCCGTGCCATGCCTCAGAGGTGGCAACTGTCCCTCTTCAACCAGCTGCCCCCCACAGGTGTCCCTCCCCACGAGCGACATTGACCACACCCACCTTGGCCACACCCACCCAATCTTCCATGACCATCACAGCCACACCCACCCAGTAGGCCACGCCCACCTGGCACCCAGCGATAAATAAGTGGGTTTTGGGTTGCAGTTTGGGCACTCGGGTCTCTAAAAGGTTCGCCATCACTGCTCTAAGGAAAACTGTTGTTAATGCATTTATTAAGAACTACACCCTCAGATCAATATATAAGGGTGCCTTCATTTGAAACAGGGTGTAAAGGAGGAAAAGGGGGGGGGAAGGTACCAGTTTCCATCTCTCTTGAGCACAGCAGAAGATAACGTTACAACCTCAACTTTTTTTTTACTTTTACACAACGGTACAGATTAGCCATTTCTATAACAATAAACCTATCTAATTGGTAAAAGGGGACACGGTGGCTCAGTGGGTTAGGACGCTGAGCTTGTCGATCTGAAGATCGGCAGTTTGGCGGGTCGAATCCCGAGTACCGCGTAGCAGAGTGAGCGCCTGTTACTTGTCCCAGCTTCTGCCAACCTAGCAGTTCGAAAGCACGTAAAAATGCAAGTAGAAAAATAGGGACCACTACGGTGGGAAGGTAACAGCGTTCTGTGTCCCTTTGGCGTCTAGTCATGCTGGCCACATGTCCACAGAGACGTCCTCGGACAAGCGCTGGCTCTTCGGCTTTGAAACGGAGATGAGCACCGGCCCCTAGAGTCGGAAACGACTAGCACGCATGTGCGGGGGAACCTTTACCTTTACCTTTAATTGGTAAAAACAAAATCAGTGTTTCGTTATTATTTTTTCCACCGCAAGCACAAAATCCGGAAGCAATTTCCAAATAGAAACAAGGTAAAATATATCCTCCTCTTTGACCATCTCTCCTTCTCCTTGCTGTCGGGAATAATATATGCTTCTGTTTACTCATTAATCTTTATCCTAACTCATATTTACCTTGTTTCAGTGTATACACCGAGATTTGGCCGCTCGCAATATCCTTTTATCGGAGAGCAACGTGGTCAAGATCTGTGATTTTGGACTAGCTCGGGATATCTACAAAGATCCAGATTACGTCAGAAAAGGAGATGTAAGTTCAGTGTCTGAAATTTTCAGACATCTATTTAAAATTAAAGCTAACCATGACATCCTAAGTACCTAGCCCCACTTTCACTTCACTGATTTAGCAAACGTGTTGTAATCAGTTTTCTGCAAGCATTCAAGTTTTACTATTTTATAACTTTCACCTTTTATGTAAATTACTATGACAATAATGTCATTGCTATTAATTGGTGGTATTTACGATATATAATGTTGTTTCTTAAATATTTAGGCCAGATTGCCCCTTAAATGGATGGCCCCAGAAACCATTTTTGATCGTGTATACACAATTCAAAGTGATGTCTGGTCTTTTGGTGTATTATTGTGGGAAATATTTTCATTAGGTAAGTCAAATGTCTTTGCTGGCTAATTCTTCTCAAGGTTTTAACATTAAGGCTATGGAAATGTACCCATGTTTTTAATGCAGTGTCATTATAGATACCTACTTCTCCACCAGTATAGAACAAAAAAGTGAATATTTAATAGGCATTTAATATTTTTATTTGTTGCTCCTTAAAAAACCCCAAAACCTTCATTAAGACCCTATTTAGTCCATGAGTTTGATTCCTGTTCATATTATTATACTGATCAAAATAACAGAGCTGGAAGGGACCATGGAGGTCTTCTAGTCCAACCCCCTGCTCAGGCAGGAAACCCTGTATCATTTCAGATCAATGGTTGTCCAATCTCTTCTTAAAAACTTCCAGTGTTGGAGCATTCACAACTTCTGGAGGCAGGTAGTTCCACTGGTTAATTGTTCTTATAGTCAGGAAATTCCTCCTTAGTTCTAGGTTGCTTCTCTCTTTGGTTAGTTTCCATCCATTGCTTCTTGTCCTGCCTTCAGGCGCTTTGGAGAATAGCTTGACTCCCTCTTCTTTGGGGCAGCCCCTGAGATACTGGAACACTGCTATCATGTCACCCCTCACCCTTCTCTTCATTAAACTACACATACCCAATTCCAGCAACCGTTCCCTATATGTTTTAGCCTCCAGTCCCCCAATCATCTTTGTTGCTCTTCTCTGTACTCTTTCTAGAGCTCCATGGATTGTCATGGATTCAGAACTTCCTGCCATCTAATTTTGGAGGGTTCCCCTTAAAACATTGTACCCCATTTTTCTGGGTGCTCTGGTACCCAGGAAGGTGTTTCAAAAGATGAGGGAGTGTTTTGTTAGATTAAGAAATCTTTCCCTCAGTCCAAATCTTAGAAAATATATTGGACCATGATGATAAATAAATTATTGCACTTTTTATGTGCTGTTGCAGGATTCCCATATTTTGGTTAGAAAATGTCTAGCAAAACAATATCCAAATACTTTTTTTAAAAATTAATGTTGTCACATTTGATTTATTATGGATTCTTTCTATGCTGGCGATAGCATATTTCAGCCATGCGGTACCCATATGGTTTTCAGCCAGAAATTTGACCTCACTGGAGGTCTATTAGAATTATCTGTAAAAAAACAAAACATACATTTCAAAATACCGGTAAGCGAAATTCAGAATATAAGAGTTTGCTTGAATCCTAGATTGGCCTTGATCTCCAGGTCCTGCCAAATGTTTGAGGTGCAATCAATCTGTGGTTCCCATTATTAAGCTACAGTTAGTCCTTGATTTACTGCCACAATTGGGTCTGCAATTTTGGCCGTACATTTTGACACTCATAGAAGTCAAGATGCCCGTGTGTTTGGACCTGATTGCTCAACATTTGTCTGGTGGTTGTTAAGCAAATCACGCATTTATAAGTCCAAATCATGCAGTCGTATGTAAGAACCTATTTTCCCGAATGTGCGATTTTGGGGGGGGTTTTGACAAGTGGTAGTAAACTTTCAACATTGGGAAGAACTTGGACATCAAGGCCACTCTGGGATTCAAACAAGCTCTTACATTCCAAATGTTTCAATTTTTCAATGCTTATTTTTGCCAGATACTGGCAAAAAAATGTCAGAAATCATAGTTATATGACCATGGAGTATTGCAATCAGTCATAAATGTAAACTAGTGGCCAGGTGAAATCTGACCATCTGGCTGAAGAGGGTGGCACAACATCTTACGATGACCACATATGTTTTAGGGGCTGTAACGCATCTTTTGCAAGGCCATCATAACTCAAAAAAACAGTTTGTAAATGACCAGTTTTAAGTCAACTGCTTTAGCAGTCTTGACATTTTTCTGATCTTCTCCAAAAGATCGGTTTACCTGCCAATCCTGATCTATCTTCCGCCCATCTTTGGTTCAAGTGAAATACCTGTTAAATTTGTAGCTGTTTTTCATATTGGTGTAGTTAAGCAGTACAATGAGACCAGAATTTTTAGGGAATGTTTAAAAGAAATTCTACTCTTTTAGGGGCCTCACCATATCCAGGTGTGAAAATTGATGAAGATTTCTGTAGAAGACTAAAAGAAGGAACAAGGATGAGGCCACCAGATTACACAACGCCTGAAATGTAAGAACGTTTTGCTGTTGAAAACACATTTTGTAGCAGACGTTGATCATACATTCATTCCATTCCCTTCCATTTTATTGAGGAAAGCTCCGGTGTAACAATAAAACACATCCATTAGTTGGCCAACACAGCTTTGATGTTAATGGGATAGAAGAGCAAAGTCAAACAAGTCAAATCTAATTTTCCCGTTCTTCCTTTATTCCTTGGCACCATAACCATTAATAACTAGCTGAATGGGTTTAAGTCTGGGACATATTTATTTATAGTAGGTTTAATTTTCCAGGTATCAAACAATGCTGGACTGCTGGCATGGTGAACCGAAACAAAGGCCAACCTTCTCAGATCTGGTGGAGCACTTAGGGAATTTACTGCAAGCAAATGTTCACAAGGTACAGAAATGTTTTGCAAAAGGGATGGGGAAGGATGACCCCTTTCATGACTTGTGGACTTCAACTTGCGGAGTTTCTAAGTCAGTCATGCTGGCTCAGGAATTCTGGGAGTTGAAGTCCAAAAGTCATAAGGGGGGCATCATTCCTTACCTCTGTTCTACAGGCTGCCACCAACTCCCTGAATTTTTGTTTTGTTTCATTTTTATCCGCTCCATTCATTAATAATAAAAAGTAAAGCTATTTTTGTCTTGTCTTTCACATCAGGATGGTAAAGATTATGTTGTCCTTCCCCAAGTTACGTTGCTTCATACTGAAGAAGATTCTGGACTCTCCTTGCCAACGTCACCTGTTTCCTGCAAGGAAGAGGAGGAAGTATGTGATTCTCAGTTCCATTATGACAGCACGTCGCAAACAAGGTTTGTAATAGTCGGAGCATATTCCATTGGGAGTCTTCAACAACCCCTTCCCAAGGTTGATACTTGACGTGGTAATCATAGCAAAGATGAGAAAGGCATTTGTGTTGCTCATTATTTAATGCAATATGTCACAATAAATGAGAAACTGTTTGTGTCCCACCCAAGAGACCAGGTGACTAATGTACAAATACACAATAGATGAATGAATGTGTACAATCTTATTTAACTTCCCAGAAATGCCGTCAGAGTCCATGTAACAGAGACACATGTCTGCTAAAAGGGCCATGTAGTTTCCACACACTGAGGGTGGGGGAAGTTGATGAACTTGCAACCAGGTGCACCCCATCCTCACATTATCACAAGGATCCATTGCATTACAGGTCGTCCTTGACATACAACAGTTAATTTAATGACCCTTAAAGTTACAACGGCACTGAAAAAAGTGACTTACGACCATTTTTCCACACTTGCAACCATTGCAGCATCCCCATGGTCACGTGATTGAAATTCAGACGCTTGGCAAGTGGTTCGTGTTTGTATGACGGTTGTAGTGTCCCGGGGTCATGCAATCTGTTTTTGTGACCTTCTGACAGGCAAAATCAGTGGGAAATCCAGATCCATTTTTTTAACAACTGTGTTGCTAACTTGGCGACTGCAACGATTCGCTTAACATCTGTGGCAAGAAAAGTCATAAAATGGGGCAAACTCACTTAACAAGGGTTTCACTTAGCAACATAACCTTTGGGCTCAATTCATCTCATCCATTCTACACTCATCCGTAGTGCCCTGGGGTGTGATGACTTCCCCCGGATCCTTTCTCAGATACCTCTCTAGATGTCACCTCGGTGGAGGATGAGCCAGTTCCAGGCGTGTCAGGAAGGGAGTTGGTTAATGGCTTCAAGCAGCCGTCTGAGGGGATTTGGCTGAAGCACAGCTGCAGAAGGACAGCCCTGAGGCTTCAGGTGGGGCAAGCATGCAGCTGGAGCCAGTCAGCGATGAAGAGGAACTGCCTGCTGCACCTGATCCAAGAACATATAGGGCAGAGAAAAGGCAGGAGCAGAGAAGGTCAGCCAGATTACGCATGAGGAGGCAGCCTTGCCCTTCTTTATAGGCTGCACCAGAGGCTGGATATTTAGCAGAGCAGATGGATGGAGGCGATGCTGGGAGCAATGTGTTCATTTCCTAGCTGTGTGTTTTCTGGTCATTGTGATTCTTGCCTTGCTTTGGAATGACACCCTGTGCCTTGACGTGGATCTTGCCTTGTGAACTTTGGACTTTTCTTGCCTCACGAACCCTCTTGTATTGTGGATTTAATTTTGCCTGGTGGGTTTATGTTGATTGGGAAACTTTCAAGTGCCATTGCTCTGTGGACTAGCATTGGACTAGCTTGTGGCTGGGTTTAATTGGGACAGTTCTGGGTTTTTTGTGAAGGGAGTTGCTGGGGAATATTAATAAACCCACTAACCACAGTCACATGTTTGCGTGAGGGAGTGGGACAGCACGTAGGGAGGCTATCTAAAGCAGGGGTCCCCAACCCCTGGACTGCAGACTGGTACCAGTCCACAGCCCATTAGGAACCGGGGTGCATAAGCAAGTGAAGCTTCATTTGCACATTCGTGAGATCTAGGTAGCGTGTAAAACCATGCCTCCCCCTCCCTCCTGGTCCATGGATCTGGTCCTTGATGCCCCAAAGGTTGGGGATCTAAAGGAAGCACGTGTTTGACTTCTTTCCAGGAAATGGGTTTAGGACGGTCCCTGGGAGAAAGAAGCTGTTTGGTCAAACATCTGGAAGGGTAGATTATTTAGGAAGTGCAAGAAGCAGCCTTCAGGGACAGAAAGGGGTGACAGTAAATATGCACATGTTCACATATGCACACAAACACACACCGGCATCCAATACAGGTTGCAGAATCCCTATAGCACCTAGATCCATGGTGGCAAACCTATGGCACGCATGCCACAGGCGGCATGCAGAGCCCTCTCTGTGGGCACGCGTGCTATTGCCCCAGTCCTAGGCTTTCAGCTGGGTTTTATAAAACCTTTTCGCTTTAGGCCTCCACCGCCATGTGCAAAAAAAAAAGTTCAATCAATCAATCAATCAATTTCAACTTCTCGTGGGGAAAAAAAGATCTTGCAAAGTAGGAATTGATTGATTGAACTTTTTAGTCCCACTCACTCTGCCGTTACCACCACAGCCATGCCCACCCATTAGGCCATGCCCACCCAATTGGCTACACCCAGCCAATGGGCCACACCCAGCCAATGGGCCATGCCCACCCAGCACTCGATGATACATAAGTGGGTTTTTGGTTGCAGTGTGGGCCCTCGGTCTCTAAATGGTTCGCCATCACTGACCTAGATGCATCAAAGGGTTGACTGAATCCACAGGAAGTACCTTTTTCTTCTGGATAAAATTGTAATCGTTCAAATCATAATGAGATTCTGGCAATTTTTCAGTGATACCTGAAAAATACCTGGGGCCAAAAATTGATGACGATCACTGCTCGGAGGGATGCTAGCTGTACAAGATTTGACTGTCCAGCTTTACTAGCTTCGGCACACTAACAAGAGGTCTATTTCTTTTTCAGCCAGCATTGCCCAGGAAGTAAAAGGAACAGTCGCCGTGTGAGCGTCAAGACTTTTGAATCTGTGCCCATAGAACCAGCCATAAAAGTGGTTCAAGATGTAAGTCCATTTTATTGGTTCTTCTTTTTTTGAACTTTTGGTCCGTCCGTCTGTCCATCTGTCTGTGTTTCCATTGATTGTCCATACAGCCTTTTTCTTTTTTTTCTTTTTTGGACTCTTTCAGGAAAATCAGACAGATAGTGGGATGATTCTCGCATCTGAAGAACTAAAGGCGTTAGAAGAGAAAGCTAAAGAACTGGTGTTGCCCTTCAGGTAAATCTGGAGAAACAATCATCGTGCCCATTTTATTTAAAAAATAAAATAAAATAAATCAAGGTGGTTCTGAATTAAAAAACCAAAGTGCCCCAGTGGGGAAACAGCCCAGTAGAAGTGGTCACAACACATCCCACCCACCCACCCACTCGCTCTGTCCCTGCCCTCCTCATGTGCCCTTAGGTTTTAATGTTTGGTTTTAATTATTTATGTTTTAATTATTTCTGTATATACTTTTTATTTTGCCTCTAAAGCCACCCAGAATTACCCTAGGGTACAATGGGTGGCCAATAAATTTTATATATAAATAAATACATAAATAAATAAAATTCTCTACTTGATTGGAAATATTCAAGAGTTATCTACCTCTCTTTTGGACAGATTTATTCTTCTTACCCAGTAATGTTCCAACAGTGATGCCACCCCCTTGGGAAATGGGAGAAAAGAGCATATCAATGCACAATTTGTTGTTGTTGTTGTTAGTTGCGAAGTCGTGTTCGACCCATCGTGACCCCATGGATGACGTTCCTCCAGGCCTTCCTGTCCTCTACCATCTTCTGGAGTTAGGCTCACACCTACTGCTTCAGTGACTCCATCCAGCCACCTCATTCTCTGTCGTCCCCTTCTTCTCTTGGCCTCAACCTTTCCCAGCATTAGGCTCTTCTCCAGTGAGTCCTTCATTCTCATTAGGTGGCCAAAGTATTTATTTGAGTTTCAACTTCAAGATCTGGCCTTCTAAAGAGCAGTCAGGGTTGATCTCCTCTAGGACTGACCGGTTTGATCGCCTTGCAGTCCAAGGGACTTGCAGGAGTCTTCTCTAGCACTATACAATGCACAATACCGCAAGCTAAAGGCTTAAACTGTCCACCAGCATTTTGACTTCCTGGGGTTCCAATGTCGCTTTGGGAATCACTGGTCCGATTATATCCCATGCTTATTTATTCTGGCACTCTTTCCCTTTTCCCCTCCATTGCAGTCGGATAGAATATTTGCTGCTAGATGGCAGTTAGTGTAGGGAGAGACGTCGCTGATAGATGAAAATGCTTCTCCATCTCTCCCTGGGTTTCACCCACATGGAACAGAATAGAACAGGGGTGTCAAACTCCGAACGTCATGTGACATGTTGCTCTGTATCGCGACTTTTTTTCCATTGCCGGCAATGGGGTGAGTGCAGTTTTGGTATGACGCATCCGGCCTGGAGGCCGGCAGTTTGACACCCCTTGAACAGAATACACAATCGAATATTTTGTTGACCAAGTCTGATTGGACACACAAGAATTTGTCTCCGGTGCAGAAGCTCTCAGTGTACGTGCAAAGGAACAGAGTAATAATAATCATAATGATGATACCAATAAGAAAGGGTGGTAAATAAGATGGGAATGATAATAACAATAATATTATAGCATGGATAACATGGATAAATATACTTAGACATAAAGCAGTACTGTGAGAATTAGGGGTTCGGCAGAGCGATGGCCCGAAAGAAAAAAACTGTCCATGTGTCTAGTTGTTTTGGCATGCAATGCCCTCTAGCGCCATCCTAAAGGGAGGAGTTGAAACAGTTTATGTCCAGGATGTGAGAGGGTCTGTAGATATTTTCTCAGCCCTCTTTCAGACCCTTGGAATATACTGGTCCTCAATGGAAGGCAGGTGTCCAGCTACGAAGATTGCTTATGTTAGGATAGCCATGCTGCTTCTAGCTTGCCAACAGTTACATAGTGGGGGGACTGCACAGGTGGTTTCAATTCATATGGGAGGCAAGGTTGCCGAAGAGATGTTATGCTGAGCAGACACTTTATTCTCGTAACAACTGCCTGAAGACTAACTAATTGGACAATGTGATCTGAACTGTCAGAGAGGGGAGGGAAGGTTTTATTCTTTTGATTATCTTTTTCCCACATATCGCCAGAGCTGGTTTTCAACTCTTTCGTGCCAGTGTGCTGTACTCAATAAAGTTTTGCATCAGAGATTGGAATGTCTCAGGTGTGCTTTGCCTTATTGGAAACTTTATCCGGAATCTTGACACTAGGCTGGTGGCAATTGTTTTTTCTGCAGTCCTAACTATCTGTTAGCCAAGAAATTAAAAGACGCTTGCTCCTGGGGAGGAAAGCAATGGCAAATCTAGACAGCACACTAAAAAGCAGAGATATCACCCTGTCAACAAAAGTGCGTATAGTCATGGCTATGGTCTTCCCAGTTGCAATGTATGGCTGTGAAAGTTGGACCATAAGAAAGGCTGAGCGCCAAAGAATTGAGGCCTTTGAACTATTATTATTATTATTATTATTATTATTATTATTATTATTATTATTATTATTATTATTATTATTATTATTATTATTATTATTATTATTATTATTATTGTGCTGGAGAAGACTCCTGCGAGTCCCTTGGACTGCAAGGCGATCAAACCGGTCAGTCCTAGAGGAGATCAACCCTGACTGCTCTTTAGAAGGCCAGATCTTGAAGTTGAAACTCAAATACTTTTGAAGTAGCCTAAGGACCACTCGGGACGACAGGCTAGTTAACAACAGGTTTATTTAGAGCAAGGCAAACATAGAATAACTTGTCCGGCTTTTATAGCCGGCAGCTGGCAGCGAGGGCCAATCAGGAGTGTTCATTTTGGCGCCGTGTCAAACCGGGACCAATCCGCGTCGTCTTCTGTTGACAGCTCCGGCTTCCGCATGGGTTGGTGTTTTGACAGCCGCGAGCTGTCAGTGGTTGCGCCTGCGCTGTGCAGGGAACTTTGACAGCTCAGGCTTCCACATGGTCCGGAGTTTGACAGCCGCGAGCTGTCAGTGGTGGCGCCTGCGCAGTGCGGGGAACTTTGACAGCTGTCAAAGTTCCCGCGTGTTTTCTGTCAGGCGGCTTTCCCTGGTTTATACAATGAAGTATTATTAACTGTTTATATATATATAACACACCCCTTACCCCTCCCCTGGCGCGTTTCTTCCCTCTTGGACGTTGGAACCCGCCCACTGATAGTCCTTTAGGTAGGTGGGGGCTCTTCGATTCCTGTTTGAGCGGCGAAGGGGTGGAGGATCGACTGGTTCTGGTAGTGCGTTCTGCTGTTCTTCTTCCTGGTTTGGCATAGGCAGTATTTCCGGTGGGGGTTGTATCTCGGAATCCCTTGGTTGCTCTGAGTTGTGTGGTGGTTGTCTGGGTCTAAGCTGGTCAATATGGCGGCGTATGTTGCCGTGTGCTTGTGTGGCTATAAGGTATGAGATGGGTCCGGTTTGTTTTAATACTGTCCCTTGGACCCACTTGTTTTTATCCGTGTATGACCGTGCCCATACCAATTGTCCAGGGTTGAGTGTGCGGTTTGGGTGGGGGTGCTCTTTTTCTTCTGGATATGTATCAGGGTGCAATCTGTCGAGTCGTGTTATTAGCCTCCTCCCCCATCTCAATTCTGCTGGTGATTTGCCCGTTGTTGTGCATGGAGTTGTGTGTTGTGACAAGAGGAACTGGCTGAGACGCCTCTGCCAGTTCCCTTTAACGAATTTTTTTAAAGCTTCTTTTGTGGACCGTACCATAATTTCAGCCATCCCGTTCGACGATGGGTGGAACGGCGCCGACGTGACCAGTCTAATGCAATTCTTCATAGCGAACATCTGAAATTCACGAGAGGTGAATTGAGGTCCGTTGTCTGAAACTATGGTGTCTGGAAGGCCATGTGTGGCGAATATTTTTCTTAAGGCTTGAATAGTGGCTTCGGACGTTGTTTTTCTAAGGGGAGTGACTTCTAGCCATTTAGAATAGCTGTCCACTACAATTAAGAAACTTTGGCCCTGGATAGGTCCTGCAAAATCTAAATGTATACGTGACCAAGGGTTCCTGGTAGTTTCCCATTTGTGGATTGGTGCTTGGGGTGGCTCGTTTCTGGTCGCCTGACAAGTATAGCACCCTCCCACATACTTTTCTATTTGTTTATCAATGCCTGGCCACCATACATAACTTCTAGCCATCGCTTTCATCTTTACAATGCCTGGGTGTCCTTCATGTAAAATGTGTAATGTTTGGTCTATGTTTTTCTCTGGTATGATGACCCTATTTCCCCACAGCAGGCATCCCCTATGGGTGGAAATCTCATTTTTTCTGTTAAAATATGGTTGGAATTGGGGTTGTGGGTTTTGAGCTGGCCACCCTGTTGTGGCCCATTTGAGGATTCTTGTAAGTATTTTATCTTTAGCTGAATTATTGGCTATAATGTTTGCAGTCAGGGGGCATTCTGGAAGTTGGGAGATTGCTAAAATCAGACCAGCTGGGGCTGGGTCTGAGTCCTTGTTTTGCATGGGCAGTCTGCTGAGGCAGTCTGCGTGTCCCAATTCTTTTCCTGGTTTATGTATTAGTTGATAGGAATAGGCTGCTAAGAATGTGGACCACCGTAATATTCTCGGAGAGAGAATTTGTGGTGTAGTTTTATTCCAAGTGAATATGCCCAGCAGGGGTTTGTGATCAGTAAATATAGTAAATGGCCTTCCATAAAGGTAGTCGTGAAATTTTTTGACCCCTGCAACTATTGCTAGGGCTTCCCTGTCTATTTGTGCGTAATTTCTTTCTGCTTTGGTCAGAGTGCGTGAATAGAAGGCTATGGGTCTTTGTGTACCGTCCTTGAATATATGACTTAACACTGCCCCGATTCCATAGGGAGAGGCATCGCAAGCGATGCATATCGGGGTGTCTTCTTTGAAAAGGGTGATAGTTGAGCTGTGACAGATAATCTTTTTTAATGATTGGAAACTATTCTCATGTATCTTGGTCCAGGACCAACTCGTACCCTTGTCCAGGAGCCTATGCAGAGGCTCCGCGATAGTGGCTTTATGGGGGATGAAGGCATGGTAAAAGTTTAATAGTCCTAAAAAAGCTTGAAGCTCTTGTTTATTCCTGGGGCTGGGTGCGGTTTGAATAGCCTTTAGTTTTTCTGTAGTGGGGTGGATGCCCTGGCCGTCTATTTTGTACCCTAGGAATTCAGTAGATGTGACTCCAATGGAGCACTTTTCTCGCTTAAGTTTGAGGCCGGCTTCTCTGAGCCGGCTCAGCACAGCTGACAGCCTGTCAGCTAAGCTTGCTTCGTTTTCCCCGGCGATGAGAACATCGTCGAAATAGGGGCAGACCCCGGGTATTCCTTTCAGGGTCTTCTCCATGATACCCTGGAAGATACCCGGGGCCGCCGATATGCCGAATTGGAGCCTCTTTACTTTAAAGGCACCGCGGTGGGTGACAATAGTCTGGGCTTCCGCGGTGTCCTCAGTGACAGGCAGTTGCAAATACGCCTGCGTGAGATCAAGTTTGGCGAAAATGGTGCCAGAACGGATGGAAGCAAATACGTCCCTTACCGCTGGCACCGGGTAAGCGTGGGGGCTGAGGGCTAAGTTGAGTGTCGCTTTATAGTCCGCGCACACTCTCACTTCTCCATTAGGTTTAATTGGGGTGACTATAGGGGTTTCCCAGGTTCCCCCCTCCGTTGGTTCAAGCACCCCTAGACCTATGAGGCGATCAAGTTTGTTTTCTATTTTTTCTTTAAGGGCAAAGGGTACCCTCCTAGCTCTTATTTTAATTGGTTGGATTGCTGGGTTTAACTGTAAGGAAATGGGGGGGGCCAGTGTATTTTCCTAAAGTGCCATCGAAGACGTCTGCATACTTGTTGCAAACGGCTTCCAGGCTGGGTGCTTGAATTGTATTTACCCCCGTTATGGCGATTCCTAGCGGTCCGAACCAGTTTAACCCTATCAAGTTGGTGCGATTCCCTGGCGTAACTAAGACCTCTAAGGGACCCTTGAACCCCTTGTACTGCACTACGACCTTAGCCCTCCCTTCCAGAGGAATGGGGGTTTTCTGGAAATCAGCTAGGTGTACCTGGGTTTGCCTCAGGGGAATTTGTTCCTTGCCTTGTTGACAGATCTCCTGGTACGTCGTTAACGAAATTAAGGAGACTGCTGACCCTGAATCCACTTCCATGTGGCAGGGCACCCCCTGAATTTTGACCCAGATCTTAACCTTTGAGCTTAGGCTGTTTACCCTGTCAATTGTCTCTACCAGGGGGCCTGGCGGTTTTTCTCTGCTGGCCTGGGTTGCTGGCCTACCTGGGGAGTTTGCCTCCACATCATTGATGTTGTCCCGGCCCTTGCTGCGGCACACCGGTTTGATGTGGCCGGTCTTCCCGCAATTGTGGCATTTAGCGTTTCTAAAGCGGCAGCTTCCTCGGGCGTGATTGCCCCCGCAGCTGGCACAGGCGGCTCGTTGCTCATAACGCGGCGGCGGCGGAGGGGGGTTCCTGGACCTACGGCGGTCCGACGTGTCGCCTCTCCTCGGTTGCCGACGCTCCATCCTGCGCTGCAGGGCTTCTCCGTCGGTGAAATCCACCGACTCTCCGCTGTCGCTGAAGGTTGCGCTTTCTTGGTAGACGGTCGCTGGGCTCTCTGGGGTCGTGGTTGTCGGCTTCTTCTTGTGGCTGTGCTCGTAGGCCATGATTTCTCTGGTCAGCTCTGCCAGGCTCATGTCGGTTTTGGATGTCAGCTTCTTCTGCAGCTTCTCGTCCCTCAGACCGATCACCACCTGGTCTCTGATGCGGTCTTCCAGGTCGGGGAAACAGCAGTTCCGTGCGGCGTGTCTGACCCCGGCAATGAACTCGTTGGCGGGCTCGTCCGGTCGCTGTTTCTTTTGGGCGAATTGTACTCGCCAGTACAGTTCTGAGCGAGCCGGCATGTAGTACTTGTTCAGCTGGTCCACCAGGTCTGCGTAGGAGACTTCGGTGATGGGTACCGGGCTGAACAGGCCAACGGCAGCATCGTACACTGGTGGTCCGCTGATGTATAGTAGAGCGGCGGCCTTTGCTCTGTCGTCAGTGATTTTACTGACGAGGAGGAATCCCTCGACCTGGCCTAGGTGTGATTGCCATCTCTCGGGATGGCGGGTATCAAACTCCCTCACACGCCCGAAGTTTGCCATGTCGTCCGGTCCTGGGTTGCTCCGATGGAAGTTAAAACTTCCGTGACAGCTCTTGCCGGGAACTCTCTTCCTCGGCCGTGACTTCAGCTCCGGAGCGATCCCACCTTCGTCGCCAGTGAAGTAGCCTAAGGACCACTCGGGACGACAGGCTAGTTAACAACAGGTTTATTTAGAGCAAGGCAAACATAGAATAACTTGTCCGGCTTTTATAGCCGGCAGCTGGCAGCGAGGGCCAATCAGGAGTGTTCATTTTGGCGCCGTGTCAAACCGGGACCAATCCGCGTCGTCTTCTGTTGACAGCTCCGGCTTCCGCATGGGTTGGTGTTTTGACAGCCGCGAGCTGTCAGTGGTTGCGCCTGCGCTGTGCGGGGAACTTTGACAGCTCAGGCTTCCACATGGTCCGGAGTTTGACAGCCGCGAGCTGTCAGTGGTGGCGCCTGCGCAGTGCGGGGAACTTTGACAGCTGTCAAAGTTCCCGCGTGTTTTCTGTCAGGCGGCTTTCCCTGGTTTATACAATGAAGTATTATTAACTGTTTATATATATATAACACAACTTTGGCCACCTAATGAGAAGGAATGACTCACTGGAGAAGAGACTAATGCTGGGAAAGGTTGAGGGCAAGAGAAGAAGGGGACGACAGAGAATGAGGTGGCTGGATGGAGTCACTGAAGCAGTAGGTGTGAGCCTAACTCCAGAAGATGGTAGAGGACAGAAAGGCCTGGAGGAACGTTGTCCATGGGGTCGCGATGGGTCAGACATGACTTCGCAGCTAACAACAACAACAAACTATCTGTTGAAATCTGTACCTGTGCTATATCAAACCAGACAGAAGGTTCTCCATACTTATTGGTCAAGGCAAAAAAAATCCCATATTGATAGACCTTTGAGGTAGTTCAGAAAAGCAGCAAAGCTTTGTGTACTAACTCGTCTCCTTCTGTGGGCTGGAACATCTTTGATATGCTGGTGGTCCATTCTTGGTCTCTTCCTCCTGTCTCCCTAGGTCACTCTCAGACACCATTAGACATACTCTGAACCCTAGTGCAAAATTAGCCATTTCCATTTTTTTGTTTTTCAGTGGGCTGATTTCCAGTAAAAGCAACGAATCGGTTATGTCTGAAGCTTCAAATCCCACCAGTGGCTACCAGTCAGGCTACCATTCAGATGACATGGACACTACCATTTATCCTAGTGAAGAAACGGAACTTTTAACGCTCAGGGACGATGCTTCTCAGACCTGCTACGTTGCCTACGGCCCCGCTATCTCTCTGACTTCACAGTCTGTATAAGGACTTCTCCCCAAAAAAAAGGGGGGGCAACAACTGGAACGTGTGCCAAACATTGCCTTTTCCCAAAAGCCATTGTATTCATACCCAGAATACAGGAGGGGAGAAAAATACGAATTCCCCACCCCCCACCCCAAAAGGTTTTATGATAAGAAGAAAAATGGCAATAAGGAATCCTGGAGGCAATGCAAGACTTTGAGAGAGCTTGAAGATATATTAGACATTACGGAAAGTCACAATCGTTTCGTCATCAGTTTGAAGACAAGAACATGTTAAACTCTGATCAGGAGGCCATCTCTCAGTGCTGTTACGTGACGATGGAAATGGACTCAGTCAGAATCCTTTGAATTTTGGGGTCGGTCGGCAGTGAGGTTTCAGAAGTGTGGCTGGTGGAGTCCAAGACACTGCTTGACAGTACAGCCCCTGCCTTTCCTAAATCCTCTTTTATCTCTTCCATTGAAGGACCCTTCTGTCTAAAACCTTGCGGTTGAAAATAAGCCATGAAGTGCTGCTGAAGGCAAGGCAACTGTCTTTGTGAAAAGCTCTGCTTTAGTATGGGGGCCTTGATGTACTTTTGAGTCTTTCAAAGAAGGCCTTCCTACTGGAATGACTCCTGAAGGCTTGAGAAATGCTTAAAAATGAGCAGGTCGTCCCAGAGTTGAACCATTATTCACCAAGGAATGGTAGCAAACTTTTCTTTACTCGATTAGAATTGTATGGTTCTTAAGATGTCGGCTGTTATTGCTTTTTTGGGGGAAACAGCCTCCTTGTCATGCAGCCAAGGAAATTGTCTATAAAAGCCAGTTTTATCACTGAGATAACAGAATAACAGAATAACAGTCCCCCTGGTTTGTGGACCGGCACCGGGCCCTGGCATGCCACAAACTGGGCTGCGCAAACAAGCGAAGCCCCATCCATGGGATGCAGGCAGCACACAAAACCACACCCCCTCTGGTCTGCAAAAAAAACAACAACTCCCCACAGAACCGGTCCCAGGTGCCTAAAAGGTTGGGGGTCTCCAACCTTGGTAACTTTAAGACTTGTGGGCTTCAACTCCCAGAATTCCTCAGCCAGCCAAGCTGGCTCAGGAATTCTGGGAGTTGAAGCCCACAAGTCTTAAAGTTACCAAGGTTGGAGACCTCTGCCCTCTACCATTTACTAGCTGCTCAGAATGTTCTGATGGGCTTTTCATGGTCACCTAGAGCTCTAACAGTCAGTGTGATGTACACTGACTTTTCTTTAGAGAAAAATATCATGAAGCTATTTTGACTCGCGTCGTTTTGGTTACTTTTGTATTTTCCCCTCATGGTTTTGTATTTGGTTTTAATATTTCAAGCCTAACAAATCCATGAATTAACAAAAATGTAAAAGGCACAATGCAGTATTTATAGTCTGGATATGTAGAAAGGTTTGTAATATATTACGGAAATAAATAAATAACTATATTGTGTAATGAAAGCTAAGTGGCACTTACTGTATTCTTGAGTTCGCTGGATATTCAGCTCACAATTCAAAACGGGGCTGACCCGAGCATTCAGTTCTCAGCTGAAGATTTTTGAATGCGGGCAATTTTGTACAGTCGTTGATGTGTGAACTCATCACTTCAGAACAATCTGAAAGCAGTTTCTTATAATCTTCCACACGTTACATTTTCGTTCTCCAGCATTTATACGATCAAGGTATCTCATCTGCCAGGTCAGTATTCCAACATTTATATCCAATGGACCAAGTAAATCAGTTCTGTGTCATTTCAAATAGTCAATATGCTTACATTTTTATTAGAATTTTTTTTTCCTGCAAAAAAAATTCAGATCAGCAAAAGAACAATCCCACACCTGTTTTTTTTTTGGGGGGGGGGGAATCTCCTGACCTTGTTTGTTTCTACTTTGTTTTATTTTTTAACATCCAGGAACATCTTTGTGGCTCTATTAGTCCTTTTTTTTTTTTAAGAAAAAAACATCTGGACTTCCATATATATTTACTCTCAGCATTCTTGGCAAAATGCCAGCTGGGTCACATCTGTTTTGGCAGATGTCAGACTGCACAATATTTTAATGATGACATTGTAAATGAAGATGGTTTTGTTTTGTTTTTTTGCACCTGCACACATGTACACCCACGGCTTAATCTATGTCTTTACCTTTGGGGAGTCGGATGTTGAGTTTGTTCCAGGAAGTGTGCATTGTCATTTACAGCTCTGAACAAGTCTGCTTGGAAACAAGGTCTATTAAGTGTGTTTGTAACATAACTCCTGTCTAACTTAATGCAGGCAATGGCAATTTTAGTTATTAAGAGACTACTTATTGCAAACATGGTCAATGCATATGTTTCTTTGCAAAAGAATAAAGCAGTAAAAAGAAACTTAAAAGGGGAAAAAATATTTAATGGCTTCTGGATCCAACTCAGAACTTTGTTGATTTTTTTTTTCTCCTGCACAGTAACTGCATGATTGTCCACAAGCCAATACTCTGAATGTTAGGGATTGTAGAAGATTCTCTATCTTATTAGATTCACACTTTAGATTCCAACTCCCCAACATTTCCCCACTGAACAAATAAGGGAATGCACTGGATTTGGCCAAGAAAATGAATGAAAAATCGCTACATTCATATCAGGGGTGGAATTTATGGCTCTCGGAGACCAAGCAGAATCCTCTCAAGGTATCAAAACAATATCTGGAGTCTCTGGAAACTTGTGACTTTTTTGGTCCTCTGTTGGGCTACAGAAAGGCTGTATGCCTTTCTTTCTCTTTATATCAGGGCTCTTCAAACTTGGCAACTTTTAAGACTTGTGGACTTCCAACTCCCAGAATTCCTCAGCCAGCCCTGGCTGGCTGAGGAATCTAGGAGTTCAAGTCCATAAGTCTTAAAGTTGCCAACTTTGAAGACCCCTTGCTTTATACAATCCTAAACATTAAGATACTACGGTACTTAGAGCAAGGATTGAGGAAGACCTTTAAAAAGGTGAAGGGCCGTCTGCTGACTGACATATCTAACTGGGTAAAGCTAACATTATTCAAGTCCCCAAAGGATGCTGAGGTTTAGGCTAAGTTTTTCTACTAAATGTGATTTAAATCCCACCCTCTCCAGCTTTTCAGACTGATTAGATCCTGCAAAATATCATTTAGGCCTCATTTGGGGGAAAAGTAGGAGCTCTTTAATTTATGCTGCTGATAAGTCTCTAAGAGAAGAAGTTGTTTAATGGGATTTGGGAAACTTGTCCTTTGTTAACTTTTGTTAAAGTGGGACTGTGTAAAGCCTAATCCGCAGATGTAATTAGCTGTTAACCTTCTTGGGCTCACCAGGAGCTAAAACATAAACTGCGGACTATGCATAGTAATTTTGAGTATTAAGTTGACAGCTTTTGTCGGCTGCTGCCCTGTATATAACATCTGAAAACTTCCTCAAATGCCAGAATCAAAAGATCTTTAATTAACTATTTAAGCTGAAAGTAAATTTAGCACCCTAGCTCCTATGAGTCACTATTCTAAAAACACAAGAGAGTGGTGAGGATGGCCGAAAAGATCATTGGCAGTTCCCTCCCTCCCATCCAGGACGTAGCATGTAAGCATAGCTTGAACAAGGTCTGCAGGATTGTCTGGGACAAAATACATCATCTTCACAACCTGTTTTCCTTGTTACCTTCTGGGAGGAGGGGGCTCCTTGGTATCCGAAGCAGAAGATCCAGATTCAGCCACAGCTTTGTTCCATACAGCATCAACCTTGCGAACTCTCATGCTTCCTCTTTCCACTATGTATTCACGATGGATAGCGATTAATATTTATGTGTATTTATATGTAAGGGTGTAGGTCTATACCAGGGGTAGGCAACCTTGGCTTTTTTTTTTTATGACTGATGGACTTCAACTCCCAGAATTCCTGAGCCAGCATAGCTCAGCATGGCTGGCTCAGCAATTCTGGGAATTGAAGTCCATCAGTCATAAAAGAGCCACCCCTGGTCTATACATATGTTGTATGCAGTATGTTTATATACGTGTAATGTATGTGGCTCAGTGGGTTAGGACACTGAGCTTGTCAATCAGAAGGTCGGAAGTTTGGCGGGTCAAATCTCTAGTGCCGCATAGCAGAGTGAGCGCCTGTTACTCGTCCCAGCTTCTGCCAACCTAGCAGTTCGAAAGCACGTAAAAAATGCAAGTAGAAAAATAGGGACCACTACGGTGGGAAGGTAACAGCGTTCCGTGCGCCTTTGGCGTCTAGTCATGCCGGCCACATGACCACGGAGACGTCCTCGAACAAGCGCTGGCTCTTCGGCTTTGAAACGGAGATGAGCACCGGCCCCTAGAGTCGGAAACAACTAGCATGCATGTGCGGGGGAACCTTTACCTTTAATGTATGTGTACACCTTTGAGAGCAGCCAACAAAATGTCATTGTTAACGTGTGACAGTGTGCCCACAGTAAAAAAACAAAACAAGACAATAAAGGTTATCTTGATCTTGATGCTTCCACACCGAGCAAGACTCAACCAGGTGCTGTTATTTGCTGAGACTAACCTACTGGGAGGACTGGCCATTTAAACTGGAAGGGGAGACATTCATTTCTTCCCTGTCAGGTCTGTTGGGAAAATGGCAGAAGGCTCTCTCCCTACATACAAAGTCAGGATGATTCCTACAAAATCTACCTTAATGCTTGTTCTTTTCAATAAATTCCCCCTGTATGTCCATTCAAACTGGGAGGCACAAATGGAATGGAGAAATACAGCCTTTAATTTGTAGGAGATTATCTAATGAACTCTTGTTTCATGGTATAAAATGCAAGCTTACATGTGAGTCTTTGGGAGATAATTTTACAATAACAGCTCTTGGAATGCATTTAAATGTTGAGTTTTAAATTACAGTTCCCAAGACCTCTTTACCTTTTCTGATAAAACTATTAAAGTGCCAGGGGCTGTTAAGTGTCACAGCTTGGTTAAGTACTAAACCAGCATGCCATAAGCAGATAAAGCAAATGCAATTATCAACACAAAGACCAGACATATTATTACATAAATGGCCTTTTCAACCATGTTCTGCCAATAATTTGACTGTTTTCTTGATGAAGATAATTAGGTTTTATTAGCAATTTGCCATTCACATTAAGTTTATGGCTGCTGCAGATAGCACTATAGTATAATAAGGTTGATTTTTTCCACAATAAATATAACCTGCTTTTAATATATAGATCAATCTTCCCCATCTTGTGCATTCAAGTGTGTTAGATTATAGCTCCCTTCATTTACTCTGACTGGCTGGGAATGATGAGAATTGTAGTCCTTCATGCCTGAAAGCTCCCAGAATGGGAAAGTTGGCTGCAGATTAATGAAATATCATTGATACTCTGGAAGGCAAAAATTGGTGGTGGAATTAAACGGTGAACGTTACCCTCCAAATGTTGAAGAAGCCTTCAAAAATTGGAACATCTACCCATTTTTTTTGCCCAGGTTTGGCTGGTGCACCAGTTGCGGCCCTATCTGGACCGAGATGCCCTACGCACAGTCACCCATGCGCTCGTGACCTCCCAGTTAGACTACTGCAACGTTCTCTACATGGGGCTGCCCTTGAGGACCACTTGGAGGCTTCAACTGGTGCAGAATGCAGCCGCGCAAGTTGTGATGGGAGTTCCCCGATACTCCCGTGTAACACCTCTTCTCCGCGAGCTGCACTGGCTTCCGGTTGCCTTCCAAGTGAGATTCAAGGTGCTGGTGATGACCTATAAAGCCCTAAATGGCTTGGGTCCGGATTATCTGAGGGAACACCTGCTGCCGGCATCAACTTCCCATCATCCTGTGCACTCCCACAGGGAGGGCCTTCTTAGGGTACCGCCAGTAAAGGATTGCCGGCGGGTGACTCCCAGAGAGAGGGCCTTCTCTGTGGGTGCACCTGCCCTTTGGAACCAACTTCCGATGGAACTTAGGACTGCCTCTGACCTCCGCTCATTCCTCCGGTACCTGAAAACTTGGCTCTTTGAGCTGTCGGGCCTAGACTGAGGGGTTTTAATTGGGTTTTAATGTTTCAACTTTTCAAATTTTGGGCTCTAAATTTAATTAACTGTTTTAATTAACTGTTTTAAATTTTTTAACTTTTGTATGGTATGATTTTAATTGCCCTGTAAACCGCCCTGAGTCCTACAGGAATAGGGCGGTATATAAGTTAAATAATAAATAAATAATAAATAAATCTACCCATTTCCTATCTACCTATTAGATAGGTACCATGTTTTCCCCCAAATAAGACCAGTCTTATATTAATTTTTACTACAAAATACGCATTCGGGCTTATTTTCCAGGTAGGTCTTATTTTGGGGGGGGAAACACAGTACTAAATGTGTCCCATCTGGCTGCTGATATTAACTGGGGCTTATTTCAGGGGGGTAGGGCTTATATTACGAGCATCTTGAAAAATCATGCTAGGGTTAATTCCGGTTGGGTCTTATTTTCAGGAAGACACGGTAGATATATGATAGATAGATGAGACAGACAGACAAAGAGACAGAGAGACACATTCTCTCCATGCGCCTTTGGCGTCTAGTCACGCCGGCCACATGATCACAGAGACGTCCTCAGACAAGCGCTGGCTCTTCAGCTTTGAAACAGAGATGAGCACCGGCCCCTAGAGTTGGAAACAACTAGCACGCATGTGTTCTGTACCAGCCTACTACCAGCCCTGCAGAAAAGGCAGGGACAACCCCTTTACAAATGGCAAGAGGCTGGAACTAAGCCTGCCAAATTTATTAACATAAAACAGAGCAAAACAAGACATGAACCATGAAACAGGAGCTATTCAAACGGTTGCCTTCAGCAAACCAGCCCTCCCACGCATTCCCCTTTTAAACAGTTCAGGGTGTGGCTTCTCTCTGCCTCCTTCTGAGGTGCCCCATTGCCTTCCTCTGTTTACTCCTGATTGACTGCCTCCTGCGTCGGGCATCCTTGAACAGGGCCAGCTGTGGGTCATCTTCATCCATGCTGTCAGGCTCACACAACTGGGTCTGCGTCGTAACCAGATGGTAGGGGCCTGGCTGAGGGCTCTCATCAGCAAGCTCTCCAACACCCCCCTCCTCCTCCTCCTATGAATCGTCCGACCCAACTGCCGAACCCACAGGCTGACCCTGAATCACAACAGCATGTGCGGGGGAACCTTTACCTTTACCTTTATTATATATATGCCACACTGAGATGACAGAGGAAAGAAATGTATTTGGAACATTATGACTTATAATAGCATTTTTCACAGTGGAACTTTTCCTATACTGTATTGTAGCTCATGTCAATCAGTATAATATTGAAGAGCAATAAAGCACCACAAGAAAAGAAAAAAGACATGCGGGCATGTTCCCATTTTTGTAAGGTTTCTTCAACATTTGGAGGGTAACATTCACCGTTTAATTCCACCACCAATTTTTGCCTTCCAGAGTATCAATGATATTTCATTAATCTGCAGACACCTTTCCCATTCTTGCGTAGCAAGTCAACCACGACCACAGGTTCTCCCGGCTTATAACCACAAGGGACCAGAATTTCCATTGCTAAGGAAGATGATTGTTATGTGAATTCTGGCCAATTTTATGACCTTTTTTTGCCACGGTTATTAAGCAGTCTGGCTTCCCCGATGGGCTTGGCTTGTCAAAAGCTGGTTGGGAAGATCACAAAGGGTGATTAGGTGACCTCAAAATGCTTCAGTCCTGCCTGCAACTGAGCCCAGAATTTATGAGGCTAAGTGAGAAATTTGTTCAAGTGAGTTTTGCCCAACTTGACAACTTTCCTTAATGCATTTGTTAAGTGAATTGCTGCAGTTGTTCAATTAGCAACACGGTTGTTAAGTGGATTTTGGCCTGCCCATGGACTTTGCTTGTCAGAAGGTTGCAAAAGGGATCACATGATCCTGGGACACTGCAACCGTTATAAATATAAACCAGTTCCCAAGCATTTGAATTTTGTTCAGGTGACCCTGGGGATGCTGCAATGGTCCTAGTTGTGAAAAAAATGGTAATAAGTCACTTTTTTTCCAAGCTGTTGTAACTTTGAATGGTCACTAAATGAATTGTTGTAAGTCGAGGACTTCCTGTATATATTGGTTACCAAGTGCCCAAATTTTGATCCCGTGAGTAGGGGGATGCTGCAATGGTAATAAGTGTGTGGACCAATCCTCACCTTTTTTTAGTGCTGTTATAATTTCAAACAGTCACTAAATGAATGGTTGTAAATTGAGAACTACCTGTTCTGCATTTGAATTGTTAATAAATAGTTCAGTGTTAATATTTCAAAAGAGGCAAGAAAGGAATTGGGACTCCAACAATCTCCAATGATTGATGTAAAAGGAAATCTATTACGGATTTAGGAACCGGCTAAATAAATTTCCCATGCATTCTCAACAAAATGAGAAAAAAAGCAATCATTCTAAGTATAGATATCCTGTTCATATCTATTGTCATGCTAATGTTATCTATTCTTAAGAGGGAAAGGAAGAGGAACAAAAACCCTCAAAAATTATTGAATGGAGTCTGTAGAGAAATTGCACTGTTATTTATCCTGTTTATTTGCAAATTTTAGATAAAAGAAATATCAACACATCCCTTTGTGGCATTGGTATTCCTGCTGACAGGAAATGTACATTGCTTTTGCAAAACAAACGCTTATTCCCAAATGAAGTAAATGCTCTGACACTTGTGCATGGACATAAACATTTTTTTAAAAAAAATCTTCACTTCACTCAGTTAATATTAGGGTTAGAATTTATATGAAGTTTTTATAGGGCTATAAAATGGTCCACACATCTCTATCACTACATACCTTGATCCAGTTCTAAGCAGGAAGCTGGAGAAGAAGAAGAAGAAGAAGAAGAAGAAGAAGAAGAAGAAGAAGAAGAAGAAGAAGAAGAAGAAGAAGAAGAAGAAGAAGAAGAAGAAGAAGAAGAAGAAGAAGAAGAAGAAGAAGAAGAAGAAGAAGAAGAAGAAGAAGAAGAAGAAGAAGAAGAAGAAGTAGTTAGAAGCGACCATGAAGGTCATCTAATCCAACCACCTGTTCTGGCAGAAAACCCTATACCAGTGACCGAGTGACCAAACTGCAACCCAAAACCCACTTATGTATTGTTGGGTGCTGGGTGGGCATGGCCCATTGGGTGGGCGTGGCTACGGTGGTAACGGCAGACTGGAGGGGACTAAAAAGTTCAATCAATCAATTCCAACTTTGCGAGATCGTTTTTTCCCCCCAAGAAGTTGAAATTGATTGATTGAACCTTTTTTTTTGCACACGGCGGCTGAGGCCTAAAGCGAAAAGGTTTTATAAAACCCAGCTGAAGGCCAAGGACTGGGGCGACGGCATATGTGCCCACAGAAAGGGCTCTGCATGCCATCTGTGGCACGCGTGCCATAGATTCGCCACCACGGCCCTATACCATTTCAGACAAATAGCTGTCCAGTCTCTTCTTAAAAAAATCCAGTGTTGGAGCATGCACAGGTTCTGGAGGCAGGTCGTTCCACTGATTAATTGTTCTCACTGTCAGGAAATTCCTCCTCAATTCCAGGTTGCTTTTTTCTTTGATTAGTTTCCATCCGTTGCTTCTTATCCTGCCCTCAGGTGCTTTGGAGAATAGTTTGGCTCCCTCTTCTTTGTGGCAACCCCTGAGATGATCTCCACGGTCTTCTGAACATCTAACATTTTATGATTCTCTTATTCTAAAGTAAACAAAGAGTTAGGGACAATACCAACAGTCAAATACATAGAGGAAGCCTTCTTATTCCTGTTTGCTGGTTATCTCCATTTGACAGCCATGTCACATTTTAGATTTCAATAGTTACAAGGCAAACAGAATAAAATTTGCTTCAAATTAGCACACAAATTGATACACACAAACACGCACATCACGTACTATCTTACATAGATAAATTCCTTAGGTCTGAAATAGTTTAGAGTAGGGATTAAAGTAACAGGCTAGAAACTAGGAGATTGTGATTGTGAGGTAATGGCAAACCACTTCTTAAGAAATCTGCAAGGGCTAAGTTTCAGGAAGTTGCCAAGAATCACTTCTCACATATGCACGGACGCACATGGCCTTGGCCATATTCACAAGTTAATGACTGGAACACCAAATGGTGACTTGAATATAGGAAACTTCATTGTAGATCAAGCATGAGAAGCAAAATATATCAATTTCCCCTAAATTCAAAATTTTCTGTTGGAATCGATCTTTGTATACAGTTCTTAAGAGATGAAGTAATTGTAGCCTTCCCAATCTGGTGATCTTGAGAAATTTAAGGACTACAATTCCCGGGAATTCCTAGCATCTCTCATTCAAAGGATCATAGGTAATTCTATTATCAAAGAAGGGAAAGATCTTGGCCACCATCTTAGGAAAGCTGTGTCCAGTCAGAGTAAATAATATAGGTTGAAGTGAATAAAGAATCTGACATCTGGCTTCTTTGTCCCTGGAGTTTTAAAGAAGAAGTTGGAAAGCTACCTTTCAAGTGTGATTTAACTGGTTTTCTGCAGAGTGAAGAAGGCTGGATTGGATACCATCCATTTCTACAATTCTTTAATTCCAGGACTTCACATATAGTAGCTTTTTCTATACTGAAATTCAGTGGAACAGTTTTTTTAGTGCTCCTAGTCAACAGCACTAAAAAACCACACACACATAAGTGTCCAAAATCAATGGTTTGATTCCTTTGAATTATGCACAATTCTTGGTGATTTCCTGAACACAACTGCACAGTTTTATTGGCAACAACGTGGAAATAATATGCCACTGTCTTCTGTAATATTGTTGAGTTAGGTATACTTCTGATCATACAATGTTAAACGGTTTGCCTCTTCAGTTCTAAGGGGGACAGGGGACAGAAATATTAATGTTTCATAGAACAGGGATCCCCAACACCTGGGCCACGGCCTGGTACTGGATCTGCTGTCGTAGAACATCAACACAAAAATATCACCATTTGGTTTATAAAACATAAACATTTGGGTCATTAAAATAACCCCGAACCTATAAAACATCTTGCTGCAAAAAGCGCTAGGCTTTGTTGTGTCAAAGGAAATGATGAAAAGACTCTTTTAAAAAAAAAGCTGTTGAAATGATTCTTGAAAAGATCTGTCTATCCTCCATCTTGCAGATTTTGTTCCTGCCTGAAATAGTATTTTGAGCTTGACAACAATTGCCCTCTTCTGAAATAGGATGATCAAGGTAGATCTTTTTCAGTAACTCTTTGGTTTATTTGTAGGATTTCAGCCTCAGACCTGGCAAAATCCTCAAGAGACCTGATTTTTGGCTGGAATCTTGAATCGTGCCCTCCGACTGTTTGTTTTGAAAACAAAACCGCCACGAAAGCTCTCTAAAGAACAGAGCTGTGGATTAAACAGTCACTTGATATTATAGCCCAAAGGAACGAGCTGGCTGGTGTTAATTGAGGTCATCTTTAAATCCATTTGATGGGCTTCTCCAGATGCTGGTGCTCTGAACCTCTTCCCACTGCTGGGGAAGACATGGGCTACCAACTGTCTCCCTGTAATTTTGCCTTTTGCAGGTAAAAATGGCTGGCTGGGTGATGGAGGTGTATCTCCATGCTATTTGGAAAAAAAGGACAAATCCTAATGGTGGCTGTATTTTGGGCTTAAGCTTCATTTTTCCAGAGATTTCCTACCTGTCAGAACCCTGAATTTTCTTCCTCCTGGAAAAAAATGTAGACTAATCTATGTTAGGGTACTTTCATACCCATTGGTCTCCATGACCTAGTTCTACCTAGAAGCTCCGCAAATAAATCAGAGTGATGCTAAACAATAAAGGCAGGATATAGACAGGAAATTCTTCATGCCAGCAAATCTCTTGTAGGTAGTCCTTGACCAGGGGTCTTCAAACTTGGCCCTTTTAGGACTTGTGGACTTCAACTCCCAGAATTCCTCAGTCAGGCACACTGTCTGAGGAATTCTGGGAGTTGGAAGTCCACAAGTCCTAAAAGGGCCAAGTTTGAAGACCCCCCCCCCTGTCCTTGACTTACAAACAACACTTAGTGATCATTTGAAGTTTTTAAAGAAGAGACTGGAGAACCATTTGTCTGAAATGGTGTAGGGTTTCTTTCCTGAGCAGGGGGTTGGACTAGAAGACCTCAAAGGTCCCTTCCAACTCTATTATTGTTATTGTTATTGACTTTGGTTTCATAGTCTGCCTTGCCTTGAAGGGCTAACTTCAGCACACAACGCTGGCTCACTTTAACCTCTTGACATCTGCCATATTGGAAGGAAGCACAATGGCCAAGTAGAAACTCTTTTTCAGTGCAAATCCGCTCTTGTAATAGGGAGGAATTTAGATTGTACAGTCCTTCAGAGTCCTTTTTCTAAGAACCTGCATCCTACACTGGCTAACCAAAGTTCTGTCGTGCTGAGGATAATTTTCTCTGTTTTATACAACTGAATTTGAACCCAAACAGAAAGTCTCAACGTTCTGTACAGCCACTATGGATTTATGCAGGAAAATACCACCTTCAATTTAAGACTTTGTAATATAAAGTGTACGCTTTTTGTGCTGTTTCATGTCTTTTTTTCCTCACATGCAAGCCAATCACTCATCACAACACACTTATACAGACAAACACTTCTTTATTTTGAATTTTATGCTTTTTCGCGAGGCAAAAGTTTGATCCAGACTGCCTCCTTCTGCTCTTATTTCCCTCTGCGTTATGGCATGCCAACAAATGGATGAGGATTAAACTTTTATTGTTTAATTATATCATCCATGACCCAAATCAAAATACCAGGCTTTAATCCCCCTATAGGTGTTATTAGCTCACAAATGGCTGGCGCTTGTGCTATCACTTGTGGGCCAATATATTTTATCTTACACAATTCAGCTTTAAGTTAACTATCACAGTTATGTTTGCATTTCATTCCTTTTTTTCCCCACCTCACAGCTTATCTTTTCTCCCCCTTTCTGTATATATATATATATCTATATCTATATCTATCTATCTATATATATATATATATATATATATATATATCTGCCTGCCTGCCAAGTGAGATTAACACTTCATTGGCTAAGTGAGGCTAAACTCTGTCCCCAAAGGTAACATCTCCCTCCAGGTGGGTTGAACTTCTTGTGACTTTATGGGCAGGACAGCCACATGAGGACATTAAGGAAGCACTTTGCTTGCTGGCTTCTTCTGGATGTAATTTTTTTTAAAGAAAACATCCTGATCAAGCCTCCAGCTGGGGGTTTATTAGTGGTCTCTCATCCAGAATAAGAGACTTGGAAGTGACCTTAGAGGTCTTCTAGTCCAACCCCCTGCTCAGTTAGGAATCCATTTCAGACAAATGGCTGTCCAGTCTCTGCTTAAAAACTTCCAGTGTTGGAGCATTCACAACTTCTGGAGGCAGGTTGTTCCACTGATTTAATTGTTCTCACTGTCAGGAAATTTCTCCTTAGTTCTAGGTTGCTTCTCTCCTTGATTATTTTCCATCCATTGCTTCTTGTCCTGCCTTCAGGTGCTTTGGAGAATAGATTGACACCCTCTTTTCTGTGGCAGCCCCTCAAATATTGGAACACTATTATCATGTCACCTCTAGTCCTTCTTTTCATTTTTTTTCATTTTCTTTCCAATCTCAAGCATTTCAAGATCAGTCAAGGGTGACCGGATGTTGCTACCTACTATAGCAGACAGGTCAAACTCGTGATGTCACGTGACGTCGCGCGACATATCGGAGCTTTTCTGCCATTGCCAGCAATGGGTTGGGCGCGGTTTCTTCATGATGTGTCTGGCCAGTAGGCCGGCAGTTTGACACCCCTGTACTATAGGGACTGAACAATTACATCATTTCAATTCTTCTCCCAACAGCTTGGTGGTTGAGGTATGTTGTGTAGTGGGTTCTGGAAAGCAGGAAGGACGCCGAGATGATGAGTACAACATAACAGCTCTTTATTAGGTGGAAGTGGCTGTCCTGGGGAATAGGGGCTAACTGCACTCTTATATATACCTGGCCAGTATCTGGCCAGGTACTCAACCAACCAATCGGATTGAACCTCTGTTTCCCGCCAAAAATGCTTCCCGCCAAAACAGTTACAGTTCAACGCCTCCTGGTGGTGACTCTTATACAAGCTTTAGGTGTTCCAATAAAGCCTAATACATAACAAGGTAGATAAACTGATTAACATTATCCTTTCCAGTTACTATCATTTTAAAAAGACCCTTTGGTACTGAATGGGAACCAGTTTAAGAAAATATATTACAGCCAACCTATTGAAATTAGAATTAGGTATTTCCAGTTTGGTGAAAAGAAGGACTGCGGGTGACATGATACCAGTGTTCCAATATTTTTAAGGGACTGCCACAAAAGGGATCAACTTATTTTCCAAAGCACCCGAAGGGAAGACAAGAAACAATGGATGGAAACTAATCAAGGAAAGAAGCAACCTAGAACTAAGGAGAAACTTCCTAACAATGAGCACAATTAACCAGTGGAACAGCTTGCCAGCAGAAGTTGTGGATGCTCCATCACTGGAGGCTTTCAAGAAGGGACTGGACAGCCACTTGTCTGGAATGGTGTAAGGCAGACATGTCAAACTCGCAACATCACGTGACGTCACGCAATGTATCGGGACTGTTTTGCCATTGCCGGCAATGGGGTGGGCTCGGATTCCGTGTGATGCCGTGAGGGCTGGCAGTTGAAGACCCCTGGTATAAGGTCTCCTGCTTGAACACAGGGGTGGACTAGAAGACCTCCATGGTCCATTGCAATTCTATTTTGATTCTGATTCTGAATTTTCACAGGTGAATCAAATGATGAACTGGAATCCGTGCCTCATTTATGCAATAATGTTACCACACCCAGCTGACATGGATGGAACACTTTTCTGCACCCTGCTAACTTCCATTTCACAGTCAGCAAGTCAACAATTCAGCTTTCTGTAATTCAGAGGTTTCCATGTTGGGGGAAAAGAATCTGCTTAATTATATCTCTTTCCTTTCTAGCTTTTCTAGCCACTTCAGATCCATTGCTTTTTTTCCTTCTTCTTTGTTTCCTGTTTTTTCTCCAGCAATCCATCTCTTTAAGTTGGATGGAATATGGCTTAAGTTTAGCCTTTCATGTCCAGAGCTTTAAAAGCAAACAGGGTAGTGCAGAGATAGTTACACCATAACCACAGTGTACACCTTTAAGACAAACAACACATTGTATTCTTCTGACATCAGCTTGAGTTTCTAATAATGTTTTTTCAGAAAACATTTTGACTCTGAAAAAGCTGAATTCATGGCAATGACAAACGATTGTCCTCCAAAATTAAGCTACAAACTTTTCAAGATCAGGTCCCTTTATCCTCAACTTGTTGACAGATCCTTTTAAAGGGAGACTGTTGTTTGCCTTTAGAGTTGTACTGCTCTTACTAAAGTTACTTGAAAGATCATCTTTCTGTAGGTAAACACAGCTAAATTATAAATCCCTTTAGCCGGTGTTTGTCTAAACTGAACGGGCAGGGCCATAGCAATTGATTTCATGCATTATTACCCCAACCTTGTAATCTTATAAAACAAGAAAACTCTAAGAGTTGAGTTCTTCAAGCCACTGTAAAAACTGGTATAATGTTTTTAAACATTAAGTAATGACTTTAGTTTTCTAAATAAGAGTGTATTAAGATAATCAAGCACCTGTGTATCAAGAAAATTAGAAGCAGAATAATGAAAATATACCCTTATATAGTTGAAGAATAAGCAAAAGGGAGTTTTTTTCCTGACTGGTCATATCATATATAGAGGTAGAGTGATAGATAGAGATAGCGATAGATAGATAGATAGATAGATAGATAGATAGATAGATAGATAGATAGATAGATAGATAGATAGATAGAAAGATAGATAGATAGATAGAAAGAAAGAAAGAAAGAAAGAAAGAAAGAAAGAAAGAAAGAAAGAGACAGAGACACAGAGAAACACAGAGATGGAGAGATGGAGAGATGGAGATAGAGAGACGGAGATAGATATAGAGATAGCAGATAGAGATAGAGAACTATAAAGAGACAGAGGCAGAGAGAGACAGAGAGCTTTAGAGAGACAGAGAGATAGAGAGAGATAGAGATTGGAGAGAGAGCGAGAGAGTGACAGAGACAGAGACATAGATAGATAGATAGAGGTAGAGATAGGAGATAGAGCTAGAGATTGAGAGAAAGAGAGATAGAGAGAGATAAAGATAGGAGATATAGAGAAACAGAGATGAGATGGAGATACAGATACAGATACAGATAGATAAAGAGAGAGAGAGAGAGAGAGCTAGAGATGGGAGATAGAGGTAAAGATGGAGATGATATAGATAGAGAAAGAGAGATGATAGACAGAGAGAAAGAGAGAGAGATTGGACTACAGACATGTCAATCTCGCATCATCACATGACGTTGGGTGATGTATCACAACTTTTTCCCCATTGCTGGCAATGGGGTGGGTGCGGTTTCGGTGTGACACATCCGGCCCATGGGCCGGCAGTTTGACATGTCAAGATCTCCAAGGTCCCTTCCATCTCTCTTATTCTGTATTCTGTATAGGGCTCCAGATGTTATGAAGTCATCCTAGCAATGCCACAGGTGAATGTAATAATGTGCTGACTCTTGCAACATCCTTTGTCCCTACTATTTCTGTCTCAAGGATGCTCATGTAAGAGAACAGAGCTGTAGATTGCGCTTTGGGCCTAACAGGTTGCACTTGAAAGCCAGGTGAGATAACTGTTGGGGCAAATAGCATTCAGATGGGCTTTCTATGCAGCTGGGAGCCTCCTAAACACTCTGGGTCTAATACAGGGCTCCCCAACTTTGGCCACCTTATGACTTGTGGACTCCAACTCCCAGAATTCCTCAGCCAGTCATGCTGGCTGGGGAATTCTGGGAGTTGAAGTCCACAAGTCATAAAGTGGCCAAGACTGGGGAGCCCTGGTCTAGTACATTGCATTGGGACACAACCAGTGGTGGGATTCAGCCGGTTCGCACCACTTCGGCAGAAACGGTAGCTATTTTTTTGTTGCCCAGGCCCAGAATGGACTTCCGGAAGCGTCATCCACACAGAGAACCGGTTGTTCACATGTTTGGATCCCACCTGTTATGTTTCAA